>NC_022011.1:1671889-1676170 GCF_000317375.1 Microtus ochrogaster
TAGAACCAGAGTAAGAACCAGAACACAGAATACAGAACCAGAGTAAGAAGGGTATAGAACCAGAGTAAGAAGGATATAGAACCAGAGTAAGAAGGATATAGAACCAGAGTAAGACTGACAGAACCAGAGTAAGAAGGATACAGAACCAGAGCAAGAAGGATAGAGAACCAGAGCAAGAAAGATACAGAACCAGAGTAAGAAGGATACAGAACCAGAGTAAGAAGGATACAGAACCAGAGTAAGAAGGATATAGAATGCGGAAGTGATGGGAACTTAAGAAAAGGACACCACAGTGACCGAGACTCATAACAGGACTTAGAAAAGTGACAAGAATGAGTTCTTATTTATCCACAACTGCTTACAGGGGCGGCAGTATAGGTATGTTCTCTCAGTTCAGCGATACGTTCTCTTCTGGGTCATGAAGAGCTCGTGTGGTTTCCTGTGGCCTTGATTGGTTTATTTTCAAACACTCTTCGCTTCTCGGAGGATTAATCGCATGCTGACGGACTCACCTCTCACCATCGCTCAACTCCGGGTCACTCTATCACATGAGAACGGGATGAGCCATGTGTTTCTCCTCTGCCATCTGGTAAGATGTTCTGCACGTCGGAGGGACAGCACAGAAGGAAGGATGTTCCTTCTTCGCTCTGGTCTCTTCTTCAGGGTTTTTCAGGGTGTGTGATGTATCCCCAGCAGCAAACAGTCGCCAGTGGCACTTCAGTAGTGACTTGTCCTGCTGCTTTGATATAAACACGTGGTAAATGTGAAAACAAAAAAAAAAAGTAAACACGTGGTAAATACAAGTGGAGGAGGGGCGGATTTATTTTTGTCTCACAGTTTAAGGGTTCAGCATCACGGTGGAGAAACCACAGAGGCAGTTTGAAGCACTTGGTCACACTGAATCCACAGTCAGGAAGGAGAGAGCAGTCCATCCTGGTGTCCTGCTCACTTTCTCTCACCGGGTACTGTAGCAGCCACGCATAGGCGGGCGTTCCAACCCCAACAAACCTGATGGAGAATATCAATCCCAGGCACGCCCAGAGGCTTGTCTCTTAGGTGACCAGGTCCCATCAAATTAACAACCAGTATCAGCATCACAAATACCCAGGTACTACAGCTTTCTGGGACACCTCAGAATTCAAAGGAATTGTACCTCTCCGTGGATCAAGTCTCTAACAGCCTAAGGAAGAGGATTCCAGCAAGTTCTACTGGGAGGGCATCTCAGAAACTGGCAGCCATCCAGGAATGACTGCACCCTCTGCAGTATGAGCCATTCTTCCTTAGTATTCAGCTCAGCAACTGCTCCTTTTAGCCATTCTTCCCAAATTAGGTAGTTACTTCTATTTCCTACCAGTCCATCCCTGTTGCTTCAAGTTTTGCAATAATAATTATTGATTTTGATTTTGAATTTTTCCTTTTGCAGTGCGGGAGTGTGGACCCAGGCACCCTTATCAGGCAAGCCCCCTGGCACCCAACTCTATCATCACCTCAATAGTTTGCACATTTTTTATTAAGCACCCCAGCGGGAGTGGCACCCGTTTCTCTCTCAGGGGGCCAAAGTCCCATCACGAAAAAGTAAACAAGCTAGTGAGGTCCACTCAGCTTCCCAGAAAACAAAGTTCTTCAAAAGAGAAATTCTCAAATATGGGGCATAAGCAGTCTGCTCATGATAATCAACATTTACCACCATAAAGAAATCCGAGTTTCCACATTAGTCCCTTGTGGGTCTAGGTGTTTGTTGGTTTCCCACAGACTGGGCAAATCCGCGTGGGCAAATAGAAGCAGTCCTAGAGCGGACACTCCTACTGATTTCAACCCAATTGCCCATCATCTCTCTGGCTCCCATAGCTCTGTTTCAGTTCTTAAAATTATGACATTTAATGATACTTTGCTACATAAGAAGAGACATCAATTTGCCAAAATGGAAAATAGTAATGATCCAAGAAAGAGTTTTATCTTCTGGTTCATTTGCTTTGTGGTCAGTGGGAGAGGTTAGGATAATATGGCAGTTACTTACAATGAACTTGACCTACTAATGGTCTATAAGCCAGTAGCCATCAATGTGCCATGAAAGCAGGCTAGAGGCAGTTCCAAATGCTTATTGTTCTGTCTTAGACCAGAGTTGCTCTTCTGCACAGGTAGGACAATATTAACATTAACCCTCCCCCCTGAAGACTTACCAACTCTGCTTTGTGAAGTGTAAGAAAGTCCATGTCAAAAGACATCTCTACTTTGAATCTGTAGCATGGACTTGCTTTTAATATGCTGTTACTAAATTCAAGTGAAAGGATCCAAAATAGACCTTGTCCATATTAGGTCAAGAACTTCATCTCCAAATCAATTTTTTTAAACAACTGTCCAGCATTGCTTACATCAAAGTCACTCTATTCAGAGCCAAAGCAAAGCGTTTGGAACAGAATGGTGTCTTCCCACAGCTATAGGGTACCACTCACACATACAGTGAGAAAGGAGAACTTCCATTCATGGAAAGGGATGCTTTCTTTTTGTCCCTGCCCTTGCATATCACCCATCATTGTATATCAAAGACTTTTAAAGCTAAAAACTGAATCCATTAATTCCTTTGAGTTCATGTGGAGAGGAAGATCTTTAGGGCTTAGCCTATTTGGCTGACAATCGAGCCCAGAGCCTGGAACTCAAGATGCTCTCCTAACATGCTTCTGCCTCTACCTCTACCTCTACCTCTACCTCTACCTCTACCTCTACCTCTACCTCTACCTCTACCTCTACCTCTACCTCTACCTCTACCTCTTCCTCTTCCTCTTCCTCTTCCTCTTCCTCTTCTTCTTCTTCTTCTTCTCCTTCTTCCTCCTCCTCTTCCTTCTCTTCCCCCTCCCCCTTCTTTTTCTCTTCCTCTCTCTTCCTCCTCCCGCTCCTCCGCTTCTTCCTCTTCTCTCTATACACTTCCTGTGCTGTTCCTCTAAATTGCAAAGCCACACAAACTGTGCTCCTAGAGTGTCCCTGCTAATGGAAAATGGGTTGTTTCGATGCATATGTTTCCATCCTGATACCGAGGAGCACTGCCTTACTTCACTTTGAAAATAAACGAAACTACCCAGCAGATAGACTGGCCTACTTTTATATTAGACGTGACCGCTAATCACATCTCTTTGCTTCTGAGAATCAATCTTTTGGGTAATTTCTGCAGATCAGTAATCTTACTCATTATATCTTGGGGTTGTTTGTTTTTGTTTTGCAGTGCTAGGCTACAGACCTGGGCTCTCACACGTTAGGCCACTGAGCCACTCCTCGTCCCAGCTCTGTATGTTGGTTCTTATTACTTTGGTTCTCTCTGTTGCCATTTGTCCAGGAGGTGTCCCACCAAACCCTACTCTACATTATCCACTCTGTAGACTAATTCTCTATGAACTGCCCTCTGTCTGTAAGGCAGAATAAGAATGAGTGCCACCCAGAGTTGGATTAATGGGAATTTTAGAGACACCTAGACTTTCTGAGGTGGGAGGGCAGGCGGGGAGGGGCTTTTGTGTTCCTCACTTCAAGGCCTTCTTCCAGGGTGACTGCACGTATTCAAAGTTCCCCATAGGAATGTACTGCTCTGGATGTATGCCATGTTCTGGTCAGTTTTTATTGTTAGCTGTCACAACCTAGAGCCACCTGGGTAGTGAGCAGTTCAACTGAAGAATTACCTCATCAGATCGGCCTGTCCCCGAGGAATTGTCTTTATTGATGATTGGCGTGGGAGGGCGGAGTGGGAGGGCCCCTCCCACTGAGTGATACAGCCCCTTAGGCAAAAAGACAGAGAGCCAGCCAATCAGCAGCATTTCTCTAAGGCCTTCTGTTCCAGGTCCCAGGTTCCTGCCTTGACACCGCCCCCTCTTGATGAACTGTCCCTGGAAGTGTAAATGAAACACAGCCTCCCTCCCTTCCCCTCCTCTGAGTTGCTTTTGGTCAGAGTGGGTTTTTGTTGTTGTTGTATTTTTGCTTCTCAGGACAAGATTTCTCTCTGTAGAACTGGCTGTCCGAGGGCCCTCTCTGTAGGCCAGGCTGACCTTGAACTCAGAGACGTAGATCCTCCTGTCTCTTCTGGGATTAAAGGCGTGCCCCACCACTGCCTGGCCTGGTCCGAGTGTTTAACCAAAACAACAGAAAGGCAAACTCGGTCCGGGCGGCGCTGGTGCACGCCTTTAATCCCAGCACTCGGGAGGCGGAGACAGGCGGATCTCTGTGAGTTCAAGGCCAGCCTGGCCTACAAGAGCTAGTTCCAGGGCAGGCTCTAAAACTACAGAGAAACCCTGTCTGGGG
>NC_022011.1:1676270-1695837 GCF_000317375.1 Microtus ochrogaster
GGGGGGGGGCAAGCTCGGTCCACAGCAGTTCTCTCTCCTGCCTGTTCTCTCCGTGGCTGCTTCCTCCACCTGTCAAATTCAGTTTCAACTTACTCTGTCGGTTTAGAGCAATGGTTCTCATCCTGTGGGTCACGACCACACAGGGTGGCTTGCATATCAGATATTTACATTGCAATTCATATCAGTTACAGTTATGAAACTGCAATGAAATAATTTTATGGTAGGGGTCACCACTGTATATAATAATAATAATAATAATAATAATAATAATAATATAATAACAACAACAACTATGTTAAAGGGTTTCAGCATTAGGAAGGTTGAGAACCACTGGTTTAGAGACTCACAACACAGCATCAAAGGGAACCATTTGGGGCAGCTCCGTTTTCAGGTAGGCACTCTGCAGAGCTCCCAAAGCAGCATGCCTATATTTTAGCATTTGCATTTTCTTCTTTTCTCAGAACTTCATTGCTTTTTATTATATACCAGATACTTCACATTTAGTATTTTGCTAAGAAAATGATAATCACATGTTACATGATTTTGAAATCATAGTTCTAGATTTTTCAACATAGAAGATGGAATGATCCAGAAGTTAGGTCATTGTCACAGATCTACTTCTGTTTGGTGATGTGACAGAGCCTGCAAAATTAGTCACTCACACACCAAGTCTCCAATACAGTGAGAACTGCAGTCGTACAATAAAGGTAATTGACCGTGACAAACAAGGAATGTTTGTGGCCATTTTTCAGAAATTCAAGGTCAGGCCTTTGTCAAGGCACACTGTGGGATGAGGTATGCACAGATGCATCTCGGAGCAGCAGGGTAGGTGTACGTACTCACTCAACGATGGGGATGCTGCATGCCAAGTGTTTACAATGATATTCTCTTGGGAAAGCCAACTGGGCTGGAGAACAAAACTGCGTCAGCTGCCCCTGCAATGCAGCTTGGGCCAAGTCCACAGTCATATTTGATCATTTTGAAAGTAGAGTTGGCATGGGTCTTCAAAGTGTATCTCTGTTTTTGTAAATGAGACAAAATGCTATGCCCATCTTGACAGGCTGTGTGTCCTGCCTGCACTGGAGCGTGTGTCTCACAAAGTGACATTTGTGTTTTTCTGTAACAAGTGTTATAGAACAGAGAAAAAGAGGCAGAGACTCAAATCTGTTACCCTTTCTGCTAGTTCAATGGTAACTGGGAAATAGAGAATTCCGATGAAGTTTCCGGATTTTTGTGAGAGTTCTGAGAGCAACAAAAATAATTTAAAGTTGACCACACAAAAGCATCCTCATTGTACTGATGGGAAGTCTCCAGGAGATCACATGCACACATCTTGAGGGCTCAATCAACAAGCACTCTTGACTCTGACTAGTGCCCTTTTTTGATACCATCTGATCTGTTTGAGCTTGTGAAGCAAGAAGGCTTTGTGTTGGCCTGAAACAAAAGTTATGGCTTTCCCCCGCTTCCAGGTCTTGTCTTCTAAAGCGTGTGTGAATTATTGCTTATGTTCATGTATGCATGCATGCCCACATATCAGTATTGGGGAGGGAAGGGTTAAAAGACAGGCTAGAAAGGAAGAGTGGGTATCTCATTGCAGGCAGCCAAAGCCATTTTCTTTTCCTTTTTTATTCATATACTTCCTTTATTTATTTTATTTTTTTTAATTTTTATTTTCTTCTCTCATACAATGCATTCCAACCACAGCTTTCCCTCCTTCCATCCCTCCCAGCACCCCCACCTCTCTTCCCACCCAGATCCAACCCCTCGCTGCCAGAAAAGAGCAGGTTTTTCAGGGATGTCCACTGAACACAGCACAGCAGGATCCAGTAAGACCAGGCACAAACCCTCACATCAAGGCTGGAAAAGGCAGCCCAGTAGGAGAAAAGGGTCCCAAGAGCAGGGAAAAGATCAGAGACAGCTCTACTCCCGCTGTCAGGAGTTCCCCCCAAAAGATCAAGCCAACAACCATAACATGTATTCAGAGACCTAGTGCAGACCCAAGCAGGATCTGTGATTGTTGCTTCAGTCTCTGTGAGCCTCCATGAGCCTGCTTAGCAGATTCTTCGGGCCATGCAGAGACTTTTTCTAACGTATACATACGTGTGATTCCATACCATCTCCAAGAAGCAGGCGTAGAGCTAAGACTGGGAGGAGGGGAGGGAGCTTAGTGAGGTTAACCTGCTTGCCCGAGGACTTCCAGCTGATAAATGGTGGGCACTAAACTGGGACCCAGTTTCTCCTGATGCCCATATTTACCCTCCTTAAACATTCACTTGTTGTTTTAATTATAAAACATTACAAACCCAAGAGATGGAAGTAACAGCTACTTTCACTTATGATAGGGTTACAGCCCAAAACCCCTCTGTAAGTTGAACGTCATGAAGGGATAGAGAGACGGTTCAGTAGTGATGGTCAGTCAGAGGACCTGAACTGGGTTCCCAGGACCCATGTGGGACAGCTCACAACCACCTGTAACTCCGATCACAGGGATCTACTATCTTAAGACCTTCTTTCAGACTCTATGGGCATCTGCATGCATTTGACCATATCCATTCACACACACACACACACACACACACACACACAGACACACACACACACAAACACACACAAACACACACACACAGGCACAGCCTACTTAGCAGTTTTGGTTGGTCATTGGCAAAAGGTGTGGCTGTGTAGGAGCTGCAGTCCCTGTCTGCAGCCTGATGCTTCCCTGCATCCCTGGGGTGAATCTCGCATTATAATCAACCCAGAAAGAGACCAAATTTCAAATGACAAAGTATTATTTCTACAAATTCACATCTTCTCACCTTGATAAAGTGAAGGGCCTCACATGAGGAGATCGTGAAGTAGGACATGTATGTTTTCAGTGACCATGGACTCATTTCCCACTTAGTAGATGGTTTGTTCTGCCATATTTACTTTAGAGACTCTGTGTCTCAGAGTGAAATGCAAGAGACAAAAATGTATGGTCCTATTTATCCCAGTTGACTGTCTTCTCTGGGAAAGGCTGGCCTGAGACAATACCATCCACAGAGCAGGCTGCAGCTGTGCTCCTCCTAGGAATATGTTCACACAGAAATATACACTGCTCCTCCTCCTTCATTGATGGCATCATGACGGACATGTGCCTTTTGTAGCTTGAATATTATATCCAAAATTTAAGGCTTAACTAGCGTTGGTTGAGCCCAGACACCTGAATCTTGCCTGAATGTTCTTCCTTTGCCCTTCACTTCTTCCTCCTGTTTTCTTCTGGCGTGTATGAGTCTTCACACCTGTGCACATACTCAAGGAAGCTAGAGGAGGTAGCTGGGTATCTTACTCACCTGTGTCCATCTTATTCCCTGATCCCAGGGTCTCTCACAGAACCCAGAACCAGGCTGGTACCCAGCAAGCCTGAGATCCTCTCTTCAACACCCACCACCAAACTGAGGTTACAGCTTCACAAGCCACAACCCTGATCGGTCTTCCTTCCTTCCTTCCTTCCTTCCTTCCTTCCTTCCTTCCTTCCTTCCTCCCTCCCTCCCTCCCTCCCTCCCTCCCTTCCTTCCTTCCTTCCTTCTTTGAGATAGGTGCCGCTATGTAGCTCCGACTGGCCTGGAACTTTCTGTATAGACCAAGCTGGCCTTGAACTCAGTGATCTGCCTGTCTCTGCCTTCTGAGTTTTGGAATTAAAGGTGTGCACCACCATACTCAGCACCGCTCCTGGCTTTTTATATAAATGGTAGGACCTGAGTTCAGGAGCACCAAGCCCCTTATTCAGAGCCATATCTAGCTCTTGCTTGGCCTTTCTAATTGCTGTCGCCATTTTGCTGTTAGAATGTCCCATAACTTCTCCCTTCACTTCCTTACGTAACTGTTTGGATTTTTAAGTGTTGATATTGTAAATAATGCAACAAAGTGCATTTTTGATGCACTCCTTTGTGAACATGGCCCACTATTTCTCTAGGGAATGACCGGATCACGACAGTGCAATTTCCCAGTTCTCGCGTGTTTGCATTGCTATGGATTGAATTGTGTCTCCTCGAAACTCCTCTGTTGAAGCCTCAAGTCCTAAGTGCAGCTGGATTTAGAGATAAGGTTTGTAAGGAGGTGATTAAGAGGGGTTATAAGGGTGGGGCTGTGATCGCAGAGGACTAGCGATTTTCTGAGAGTGGCAGCGCTAGCGCTGCCAGGCACAAGGCACACCGGTCATCCATCTAGAAGCCTAGACAAGAGCCCTCACCCGAAGCCAAGCTTTCCTGGCCCCTTGATCTTTAACTCTGGCCTCCAGGACGGTGACAAACACAAACTCCTATTGCACTGCGCCTAGACTGTGGCATTCTGTCAGCAGCCCAAGCAGACTAATATATGCAGCGTTTGGATGTTTCCTATTGCCAAGCTGTTTCCCAAAACGTACCCATCCCTGCTCCACCAGCAACGAAGATCTCTCTCAGACATCTGAGCCTCACCAGAGCACCCCCCCCCTCCTCCCAGATCTGCAGGAGGCCAAAGGCTCTTAGTCCTTGAATTCCAGACCAGGCAAGATATGCAGGAATTTGCTGCACAGCGAAGGGAAATTTTAGCTGAACTGAGTGTGAGGCGTGTTTGGGAGGTTGTGCATCCAGTCTCTTGTGTAGCAGTAATTCTTCACAGCTTAGCTGCTTAAAGAGGAACGAGAGGTTGCTCTGGTGTATTGTGTTAACCTCTTTCAATTTCTTTTCTTTTTCTTTGTTTTGTTTCATTTTGGATCAGAAATTGCTGTGTACCCTAAGCTAGCCTCAAACTTGCAAATCCTTCTGCCTCAACCTTTTAAGTACTATGCCACCATACTCAGCCTGTCTGAATTAAACAACAAACTTTATTTATTTGTTGTTTGTTTGTTTTTACATATGAGCACACATGTGGATGACCGAGCACGTATTGTGGATGACAACTTCTGGAAGGAGTTCCTTCAATTGTATGGGTCTCAGAGATGGAACTCAGGTCATCAGGTTTGACAGCATGGGCCTCCATTAGCTGAGCAATCTTTCTGGAGCTCATGCATCTGTAACTGGTGTGTTTTAAACTGGTTAGGTCAATGCAGTTAGTAAATGCCGAGAGTGGGGCTGGAGCAATGACTCAGCAGCCAAGAGCACTGGCCACTTCCAGAGAACCTAGGTTTGATTTCCCAACACCTATGTTGTAGCTCACAGCCAAATGTAACTCCAGTTTCAGGGGATCCATCACCCTCCTCTGGACTCTGTGGGAACTGCACACATGTGGTGCATAAACATGTAAGTAAAACATCCAAACACATAAGAGAAAAAAATAATTAAAATGAAAGTTTAAGGCATTTTTTCTCTGCTTTTGTGTTTCTCTTTAATCTCAATCAGGCGTAGCCCACAAAAGTAACTTTAACATACTTTACTATTGGTTTTTACTTGTTATATTTAATGTTTTACACGTTAACACGGACTTAAATATTAATAAAAAAATGTTCCAAATGGCCATGGAAAAACTTTCTGGACAGAGGGCAGATCTGTCACCAGCTCACTGCCCTAATATCTTACAACAGGAGAGAGAACCCTCACTGGTAGCCTCAATACTGTGGTCAGCCCAACATGATACAGCAGGCAGGTCCACCAGGGCCCTTTCTGTGGTGTCATTTCAAGCCAGCTCATGTGGAATTGTCACCTCTACCTTTACAATCGCCCCTTAATTCATTGCTCATGAAAAGCCTTTAATCAAGGTGCCCAGGCCCACGAGGCCTGGATTTCAGCTGCAGCTTCTCTGATTGGCCCCCTGGAATCTCTGCCATCTAAGCCAGGGTAGCTACAGATCACTGCAGGAACTCAAGTCAATTAACCTCCCACCCCAGCCTCCTCCGTAAACCCATGCAGAGATGCTTTTTGGTACCATGGACCACAGCCTGAGTGTTCATTACAGCACTCTTCACAGTGTCCACATCACGGAGCCAGCCTAGGTGTCCAATGACAACGGCAAGAGGAAGGGAGGTGCAATGTCTATTCACAGTGGAATTTTTCCTGGCCATAAAGCAGAATGAGGTTAGGTCGTCTGCAGGGAAACAGGTGCAACCAGAGACAACCGTATTAAGAGAATTACACCAGTCCCAGAAAGATAAATAGCATATTTTCGTTCATTTGTGATCCCTAGGTTTTATATAGTCCCATGGAATCATGTATGTCTATAAATGGAAAGTGTATGAAATGAAGGAGAAGTGAAGCTGTCTAAGGGAACAAAGGCATGGGGAGGGGTGAGCATAGGAAGAGTAAGAAGTGCGGACGTGTTCAGCACACAATATGCACTTGTATGATTGTTTTTTAGCTTTAAAAATTAAAAGAAATGGCAAGATAGGATCAACACAGCATTTGGATTTAAGATACTTCAACTCTTCAACTTGTAGGAAAAGATCTTGCAAGAATTCAGGCAGATTAGTCTATAATCAGGGCTTTTGTGATACATAGTTAACTAGGCTGCTATGTTTTACTGTGACCTGCTCGTACAATGCTAAAAGCACACCAAGTCCCTCTTCCGCGTGGCTTATGCACACAGTAATCACGTGTACCTCATGGGCTCTTGGAAGTCTTAAAGATATTTTGGCATCTTACCAAGTCAAAAGCACTTTTATATAACTCTCCACCGCTGTTCTCCTTCTCCACTCTCATAGCCTGTGTTCTGACTGCAAAGGCACCAACAGGCGAGACTGCTGGTGCCACAGAATCACAAAGGCACCGGCTCCAAGCTGCCCTTGTCAACGCTTTTTCCTTTTCGTAGCCACACATTTGAGACGGACATACCAGTTCCACTACAGTATTCCTTGATGAAGTAGTAAACACGGTTAATTTGATTATGTCTAGGCACTTGAGCACAGATGGTTTAAAATGTTCTAGATGAAGAGATGGGAATCACACATAAAGCACAGCTGCTGGCCCTGAGGATCACAGCTGGCTCAGGACTGGCACTCAAGCCAAGGCTGAAATGGCTCATGTTGTCAAGCGACAGCATCGTTCCTTGAAAAAAGGTCTGCAGACTATACTTTCTTCCTCCTCCTCCCCCTTCTCTGTCTCCTCCTTGTCCCTCCTTCCTTCCTCCTCCTCCTCCTTCTCTGTCTCCTCCTTGTCCCTCCTTCCTTTTTTCCTTCCTTCCTTCCTTCCTTCCTTCCTTCCTTCCTTCCTTCCTTCCTTCCTTCCTCCTCCTCCTTCCCTACCTCCTCCCTGTCCCTTCCTCCTTCCTTCCTTCCTTCCTTCCTTCCTTCCTTCCTTCCTTCCTTCCTCCCTCCCTCCCTCCCTCCCTCCCTTCCTTCTTACTGCCCTGCCCTGCCCCTCCTTCCTTCCTTCTTTTGTGAGTTTTTTGTTTTTTGACAGATTCTTGCTATGTAACCTTGATAGTGTGATACTCATAATACCACTCCAAATTGGTCTCAAAACTGTAGGACTCCTGCTGCCTCGGCCTCTCTGGTGCTGGAATTAGAAATGTGTGCATTACACTCAGTAAGGTGTAGTTTTTCTCACCGTACTTGGCAGATGTGTTGTGTTTTGTGTGTGTGTGTGTGTGTGTGTGTGTGTGTGTGTGTGTATGTGTTGTCTGTTTGTCTGTTTAATGAATGAGTTGATCCTGTCTGTCACTGTAGACTTTACAGTGTAAAAAACACCGAGAGTTTGTGCTGCCGAGGATAAAATTCAAGAATTCTCATGAAACTTGGACTTTTCAAACCTGTCATTTGCTTCCACTGATCTGATAATTTTCCAACATTTGAAGAGTTTTAAAATGTGTTTGATGATGGCACTAATGAATGTTGTCCCATCAACATTTGGAATTTCTGCTTATTCAGTAAATCAGCATTTTCAAAATGACCAATGCATGGCACTAAATCATTTAAAAATAGATTTGAATGCGACAAAACACAAATTGTTTACTGACATGGTTTCCAGTCCTCACTGCAACTGACCTTTAGGAAAACCCCACATGTCAAGTCACAGTGTGAGATCAGAATATTCACAAGCATGATAAAACTATTAAAATGTTCCTTTCTTTGCCACACGTTGGAGAGGCTTTCATAAAGAAGCCTGCAGCAGCGATGGACTTGGAAGAGCATCGGAGAGTGCTGGTTTCCTCTAAGCTGGAAGTTCTAAAAACACCGGTGAAACGGAAAGCAAAGTAGAGAAGGCTAGCACTTGTTGGCACCCAGATGACTGAAGGAGAATGCTGAATCTGAGGATAGTCTGGATAACACAGTATGACCTTGTCAAAGAAAGACAGAAAGAGAAAGGAAGAAAGGGGGAGAGAGAGGAAGGAGGAAGGGAAGGAAATAAAAGCATAATGATGTCATTCTCAACAATTTTGTTTTAGAAAATAAAGCAATTTAAGCCAGTTTAGTTTTTAACTGTATCCTAAATATTTACCCCTACACAACTAAGTATAGCTCTTACTTCTCATCAAAGAGGTGTGTTTTTCAGCAGACAGGCAATAATACTACAGGGTCTCACAGCTGATCCAAACACAGAGGTCAAGTGACCATGGGGCTCTCGGCTCTAATTAGTCCATGTACAACACAATCCCTACGTCAAATGTTTGGGGACATTGCTAAAGAGGGGATGAGAAGACGGTGAGAGCCACAGGATCAGGACACTGTCTTCTGTATACAACAGGGAAGCTGCACCCACAAAGTCTCAGTAGTATAGTAATAGCAATGAGCCATCAAAATTTGCTTAGTAACCATACCGACTGGGCAGTATTGTTACCATGTGGGCAGGGAAATTCACAAGGCCCCACTCTAGATGAAACGCTATAGGTTATTAATTGCTGAGAAGATTCAGTCTTCCCCAGAGACAAGCCCAGATAGGTTATCCCATCCAAGGGGCCAGCTCTAAAATCACACACTTATGTGAGGAGAAAATGGGTTCAGTAGGTCTTACATGCGTGTGTGTATAATATATGGGTAATGTATGTGTAATGATATTGGAAGAGCAGGTCATGAGTTCGAGAGGGAGTTGGAGTGGGAACACGAGAGGAAATGGGGGCGAAAGAGAGAGAAAGGTAGAAATAATATAAATGCATAAAATTTTCAAAAAATAAAACTTAAAAAGAGTAAAGCAATTCTTTTCATTAAATGTTATATGTAGCAAATAATGAGATCTATAATTTGATGGACATGATCAGTAGATATTTAAATTTTCTGTTTTTATTTCCAGTTGGATGACTTAGCACAAAGAACTAGAATTCTTCAGACTGTCAGTGAGTCTTGGAGCTATGAAGGGACTGGGAGGCCAAAGTCTTTGAGGACCTCAGTGTTAAGGCAGAAGAGATCTCTGTAGTGGAGGCCACAGAGACTGTCTCACCTTCCACAGGCAGGATTGCACTGTCTGAGGGTTCCTGGTGACAAGCAACGGGCACCGATGGCAGCTGCTTTACAAAGGAAGAATGTTGGAAGACACTTGTTCACTCTTGTGATCAGGTGAGCAGGAGCCAGAGGGACAAGGCCCCACCAAAATCTGTTCTCTGCCTTGGGAACAGCCTTGGGGTGACAGCGAGCTGCCACTGTCCCCTGTGATGGTGGAATAGAGTTGCTACACCTGCATCCTCATGTCTACCCCATGACCTTTGGCTCCATCGGAGCCACCTCCAGTATCCCAGCCTGCTTTCCCTAGCAGCCAGCAGTCTACATTACCATCAGTGTCGCAAGGGGACCAAATCTCCTCACTCTGTTGCCAGGGAGGTGGCTAACAAAATGTCTTTTCCTCCCAGGTTCCAAAGTGAAAGACAAGTGTCTATTTTCTACTGCCTTCTGGAGCACCGCCCAATAGGCAGATGGCTTACATTATACTCAAATAAGATGAGAATCCAAAGCTCTTATGAAGGGCAGAGGATACAGTGATGTAATGGAAATGTGTACTTTCTGTATTTGCAGTGTGACCTTTCCTGTGGAGACAGAGGAAGGTCTCCATGAAGGCTATTCCCAGTGTCAACTTGACTACATCTGGAATGAACTACAATCCAAATAGTTGAGTACACTTGTGAGAAATTTTTCTTAATTAAATCACTTGTAATGGAAGACTCACCCTAAATCTGAATCTTTTGAGATAGAAAGACCCTCCTTAAATCTGGGCCATGCCTTCGGCTGGCAGCCTGTAGAAGGACATGGAAGAAGGAAGGTTTTGGCCGTACCCTGTATATTCTCACTCTCCCTGACAAGTCCATTTCTCCATTAGCGACAGAGCCTACTTCTTTGGGATTCCAGTGTATACTAAAGACCAGTTGAGACATCTATCCTTGTAGACTGAACAAGTGTTGACTTCTTGGACTTTCTATTGGGAGACGGCCATTGTTGGACTAGTTGGACCACTGCCTGTAAGCCACTCTAATAAATTCCATATATATGGGATTCATTCTATCAGTTCCTATAGCTAAACTTTGTGTCCTAGAGGAGATTCTCTGTGCCTGCTTCGGGACTCTTCTGAAATGCTCCAAGTGTCTTTGTCAATTTGTTTAATCTATCAGCTTCTTCCTTGAAACTGAGTTATTTGGTATAAGAACCTCAATGTTGCAAATGAAGGCTATCTAGGAAATACTAAGGAACTTAAGTGGGGAAAAATAATGTAAAATAAATGGAAAGAAAATCCAGCTTCCTTTTGTCAGATAGTTTCCACTAGAGCAAAGCTGAAAAGGCAAGTCAGGCTATGGGGACACACGCCTTTAATCCCAGCACTCGGAAGACAGAGGCAGGTGGATCTCTGTGAGTTCCTGAGGCACATAGGCCATTGCTTCAAATACTGACCTTAGTCTTGGTTGGTCAGATGGTTATTTCTACGCAGCAACCTGTGGACTATTCCCAGATGTGTGAACAAAGAGCTCACTCCAGCGTTCTTCTGAAGATGGTATTTGGGGTATGAGTAACATTAAACCAGAAGGTAAAGAAGCTAACACTCCATGATGTTGGGTGGGCCTCAGCCCCTCCACTGAAAGCTTTAGGAGGAAAAGGACTCAGATCCCTCCAGAAAAAGTCATGCTCCCCCATCCAGCTCCCGTGCACCAAAGTCTCCGCCTGGGTTTCCAACCTGTGGGTCTGTCCTGCAGAATTTTCCATAACTAACTGTTTCCATGACTGCGCACTAACTCCCTATAGTAAATCTCTGCACGTCTGTCTGGACACCCTCTCTCTTGTTCTGTTTCTCTGGAGAATGCCGATTATACAGTTGGAAATACCTAGTTGCTATGATTTCTCTAGTATGGCAAGCTCACTGCTAATGTTCACAAGGATTAGCTAAAAACAACGATGGTCACCTGGAGGACAACGATGGTCACCTGGAGAGCTGTCCAGCACATTCTCCCATACAGTCATCACCAGCCACATGGAGACTCTGGGAACTTAAAATACTACACATCGAAACGACAATAACATATCAGATTAAGTAAAAGTAAGTTAATTAACTTCAAATGTCTCTGACTTGTTTGTGATGTGGCTACTAGTTGATTTAGAATTTTCTATGTAGCACCGTTATATTTAGGCAGGATAGCCCTAGACAACACCCGTGAAAGATTTGAGAGTTTCTAACATCAGTTTCTCTGGGTGGCTACTTCGGCTGTGCTCACATGGGATCTCCCAAACAAGTAGCAATTTTGTATAGAATTAGGAACAAGGGCTGTCTGGTGAACTAACACCTGGAGGTCCATTGTGGACAATGATGGACAAGATGATCTTTTGTTGTTGTTCTTTTGTGAGACAAAGTCTCACTCTTTAACTCAGGCTGACCAAGAACTCACTATGCAGCCTAGGCTGGTTGCAAACTATCTGTGATAATCTTAACTTAGCCTTCTGAGTGCTGGTGTTACAGATATGAACCACCACACCCAACTGACCCTATGTTCCCTAAGTTCTTTTCTAGTTTACAAAGCCGTGTATCAATAAATATTCCAGAAGCTTCTAATGTGTACTGTTATTTCCTTTAGGATGTTGGCATTTTATCATCAACACACAGCCTTTATCTTTTCGATCCTTGAACACACTTTCACTGTAGTATCAGACAGAGCAGTAGAGAAGGAGATTAGACCAGGAATGAATGGGCCACTCCTAGTCCACGCTCCAGAAAGGTGACTTGGCTGCTTCATGTCTACATTGATTATTCAGTTAAACAGAAGGTTCAGCCTCATGATCCTTCAGGGCCCTCCCTTCCTCCTCTGACACACATTGAGACTGGAGCATCAGAGACTTTGGACTTTGGACTGCATTAGACAGTCTCGGCAGTAATTGAGAACCTTAAATAAATTGACTTTCAGGGTCCTTTTTAGTTCAATAATAATTGATGGCTTTTGTACTTAGAAAATCACAGACACCTCGTCAAATGTCCTTTTTCTCAAAGGCAGGGATGAAAGATATGTCTCACAGCTTAGCATTAGGAGTAACACCACACAGCTCAGATCTACACACAAGACTTGTTCATGGAAATGATACACTCTTGGTTTCAGGCCCATGAGACTGAGGTTGCATGCCCATGTTACCATCCAGGCTTTTTAGACGATTTCAGGATGAATGCGGAGCGTGCTCTGGGTTCTGGTGAGATGGTATGTCTTAGGGGCTGGACCCAGACAAGCGCTCCATAGCAGCACTTGGCAAGACCAGCTGCAGGGAGGAGATGTTAAATGCCAGGTTTTAAGTTTCTGTGAAGTAAAATGCTACTATTGGGCAGGTCCTCAGCCCAGAGTCTTGTCGAAACCTCTTGCCAGTTAAGAATCAAATATTCCAGCACAATTGACAATTTTGCCATGAAAGGTACCCAACATAGAGACAATATTCCTTGTATAGAGAGAGAAAGGTTAAAACAGCAATGTGCCATGCTTAAGACTAAAGTCTGTGCAGCTTTCAAAAGGGCCTTACTCACATCTCAGACATGTTCTGGGAACCTCAGAAATGAGATTCAACCTTTGTTTACAGTAAAAGACACCGTAACTGCCTGCAACTCTTGTGACCTAAGATTTACCTTAGCAGCTGGAATCAGACCCAGGACAGAGCAGTGACTGATTCTCAACAACCCACTGCAGTATAGCTTTGCAAGTCATCCAAAACAGTGTACACTGCTCCCCTAAAGACTCTTCCCCATGGCTCTCTCTGGAGAAGCCCATATTCCCCCTCCCAGATACGCCTCACTCTTCTGTCTGGGCTTCTTTCTCTTAACCCCTCCTCAAATCTGTTTTTAAAATACCTTTTAATATGCCGCAACTCTTCCTCATTCAATTATTTTATTAAGATAACATTAGGCAAGTGGCAAAGACTAGGCTTGTAGCCCAAAAAAAGCCCCAGTAAAGCTCTGCATTGACAACTTTGCCAGGAAAACACTTGCCACACAAGCAAGAGGACCCCAGAACCCACATAAGAGCCAGGAGGAAGACTGCACACCTGTAATCCCAGCACTGAGGAGGCAGAGGCAGGAGGATCCCTGGAGCTTGCAGCCAGCCAGTCATGATAAGTCAGCAATCTTTAGATTCAATGAGAAACCTTGTCTCAAAAAAACAAGTTGGAGGGCCATCGTGGCAACTCATCGGTAAAGATTGTTGCTGGACAAGTCTGAAAGCCTGTGTTCAATTCCTGGAACCCACATAGAAGAGGAAGGAGAGAACTGACCCCTGGCTTCCTTAAGCATGTCATGACAGCTCTCTCTCTCTCTCTCTCTCTCTCTCTCTCTCTCTCTCTCTCTCTCGCATGTCCTGACAGCTCATTCTCTCTCTGTCTTTCTCTGTGTCTCTCCGTCTCTCTCTCTTTTCTTTCTCTCTCTCTCTCTCTCTCTCTCTCTTTTCTCTCTCTCTCTCTGTATATCTCTCTGTCTCCCTCTTTCTCTCTCTGTCTCTGTCTCTCTCTCTCACACACACACTCACCGGCTTAGAGGTAGGTACTGGGCTTGTGAAGGATGGAGCAGAGCAGGAGGTATGGGATACTGTGGGAGACAGATGAAGGCTGGAACACATATAAGAGCCCCTGGCTCTTCTTCATACTCACATGGAAATCGAAAGGATCCTTACTAAACATTGCTTCTCAAGTGCTCTGAAGTTTAATGGATCCAGAAGCTGCTGAAATTTGTGGCTGGAAGCTGCAAGCGAGTGCAGAGGGTCCCCCGGGTTTATCAGCTCTATGTGGATATATAATATTTTGACTGAAATTGCCAGAAAGATCACGGATCTGTATATCTTCATCCACTAATTTATCTTAACCCACTTCTTTTATGTACAGTAGCGATCTGTGATAAGCAGCTCATTGGGGACACTTAAAAATCCAGCATCGACTCTGACTAAGACTCCCGAGAATGAATCTAGGATGTGGTGTCAGCCTTACCTATAAATGTCTAGGATTTGTAGTGCCGTGTCAGGGGCTTTATATTATTTTAACATTGCCTTGAATTTTTTTTTTTTTTACCTTAACCAGTGGGAACGGAGAAAAGTTGAGGATTTATCTGTCTGATAGACCGAGGTGCCATGGAGACAGAGTTCAGTGTGAGTGTTTTGCGGTGCGAGTTCACAGTGTGAAGAAACCGCTTTCCTATGGCCAGAGCTCCGAGGACAGCTGTAGCCCAGGTATATATGCAAGTGCCAGAAAAGCGAGGGAGTCTGAAGGGTGGCTCAGCGGCTCAGAGAGCTTGCTGCTCCTTCAGGGAAGCCAAGTTCAATTCCTAGCACTCACAACCAATGCACAACTTTCTGTAGCTGTGCTCCAGGGGATAAAGCACCCTCTTCTGGCTTCTGCAGACACTGCATCATGGGAATACACCCCACCCAGACACATACATACGCACATAATTTTTAAATTTTAATTTTTATTTTTTTATTTATTTTTATTTTTTATTTTTATTTTTTGGTTTTTCGAGACGGGGTTTCTCTGTGGCTTTGGAGCCTGTCCTGGAACTAGCTCTGTAGACCAGGCTCTCGAACTCACAGAGATCCACCTGCCTCTGCCTCCCGAGTGCTGGGATTAAAAGCGTGCGCAAAATCTTAATAACAAAAACCTTAAAAATGTAAAATTGATGAAAAGTCAAGCCAGAAAAGTTAAGAGCGAGCAAGATTTTTTTCTTTCCCAATAAGGACTTGCTGCAATATAGTATTTTAAATAGTTTCATTAGCATCTCATTATAATAACAGCTAGCAGATCAGAAGAGAGGCAGGGGACCGCATTAATAAAACGTGAAGCTGGAGTGACGCCAGAGGGAGTTGAATTAAAGCACATAAACCCTGAACAAACCAGAGCAGGGGATCAGCTTGGTGAAGGGGGTTAAGGATGATGAACAGAACGGCTTTTAGAAGACAGAGATGACTCAGTGTGTGAATTACACAGACAAAAAGGGCCAGGGAGGGATACAGCAGAAAAACAAAGTTTTATGCGGGTTGTTTTTAAAGACTGTCCAAATGAGTAGGTGCTGGGGGCCCACGTTAACTCTCCATGTATTGGAGGCCTGGGAATTACTCATGCTTCCCCTGCGGTCACACTTGGACCTGGCTCATATTCCTCCAGTAGGAGGAGCTTTTCGGGGTAGGTTGGTGTGGCTGGGGATGGTGTGGAAGATTGGTTAGGGAAGCTTACTCTAGAAATATGGGAATCTGCAGATGAGCACACCCAAGCAGTAGTGGTGGCGGCACAGATGGTCGCACGAGCCACCGCTGTATGCTTATAAAAGGTGACGCATTGGCTTTCCGCCGTGCTTCGGTCTGGGTTCTGCTGCCAGGACAGAGCACCTGTGGATTAGTACTGTTCTCGTTGTGACAAAATAAATACTGGACAAAAAGCAACTGGAGGGATAAAAGGTTTCTTTTGGGCTGTGGTTTAAGAGAATGATCCATGATATCTCTGGGGAAGCATGGTAGCTGGAGCATAAGGTGGCTGGTCACATGATTTGTCAGGAGCGTAAGGTGCACACTGCAACCAGCAGGAGTGTGAGGCAGCTGGCCACCCTGCATCCAGCAGGAGCTTAAGGCGGCTGGCCACCCTGCATCCAGCAGGAGTGAAAGGTGTCTGGCCACAGTGCATCCAGCAGGAGCATAAGGTTGCTGGCCACCCTGCATCCAGCAGGAGCTTAAGGCGACTGGTCACACTGCATCCACAGTAAAGACACAAAGATGATGCTGGCACTCTCTTTCTGTTTATCCCTTGCGGGACCCACCCACGAGGTGGTGCCACTCACTCATTCAGGATAGGTCTTCCATTCTCAGGAAACCTCTCTGACTGCCTCCTTACACATCCTGAGGTGTGTCTCCTAGGTGATTCCAATTCCAGTTAGGGTGACCATGAAGATGACGCTCCACACTGAGACTAGGTGACTTAGAAGGACAGATGTCTGTTTTGCACAGTTCTGGAGGTTGAGGAGCCCAAGAACAAGGGGTCCATGTTTGCAGGTACTTCCATGTTGCATTAACTCATGGCAGAAGGGAGAAGGACACAAAAGCAAGACTTCAAACTCATAACTACAAGCCCTTTCATAATTAGCATCCATCCACTAAGAAATCTTAACCTAAACCATCCCATGAGACCCCACTCTCCAAGGCTATCTATCACTGTGGGAGTTGACATTTCCAAAGGACGTGTAGACTTTGTTTTGTTTTGCTTTGCTTTGGGGGAAAGGTCTCACTAGGTAGCCCAGACTGGTTTTGATCTTGGGATCTTCCGGCTCCTATTTCCCAAGTGCCAAGATTACAGGCCAGTACCATTACACATGGCTCCAACATGCACTCATGGGGGACATATTCAAGCCACAGCCCATGTCATGGATCAGCAGTCTGCAACACGAATGAGGCCTTCGCAGTGCCCTGAGGGATTTGTCCATTTGGAATCAACGGATGAGCGTTCCTGGATGAGTTTTCATGCTCAGACCCCGGATATTTGACTTAGTGATTCCCAACAATGGTTCCTATGCCACCAACTCAGACATACTCGATGGGAGAGGTTTGAGCACCTGGCTTGCATTTTAAAAGATTTTTCAAGGTGATTCGAATATGGATGGTCAAGTTTGGGGATGACTGAGCGGATACTCAGTATCCATTTAGAGTTCTTAGAATTATAGTTTGTAAGACTGCTAAATCTCCGAATTGGATTTATATTTACCTTGTAAAATAAACTTAGTGGATTAAAGCACTCCCTTTGTCAGGTCCGTCATATTCCACACCCAAAGTGGACTAGGTGAGTGATTAAAACATAGAAATAGGACACCGTTAGGGGTGGACCTGGGGGGAGTTAGGAGCAGGAGTGGGCTTGAATGTGTCAGAAGACATTTTAAGAAACTCTCAAAGAATTAATACAAGTATTAGATTTCAACACCTTTCTGCTCTGTGCAACTAGTTAAGTAAGTTGGTTAAGGGAGTAGAAATATCAATATGAGGCCCCATCTATTAATCTGCTGGTTGATACGCATAAGCAGCGGTGATAAACAGGACATGCGGGGCTGAATTCATCACTTCCATCACCTCTGATGACTGCTGACTTCAACCACTTCACTCAGCATGAAATGGACCGCAGAATTTACGGCTCCCTTCTTGAGTGCTGAGGTGCGGAGCACTCAAGGGTCTTGGGAACTGTCATAAATATAACGTATTTCCTAGGCTGATTTCTTGCAGCTAGTATCACTTAAAGGCTCTCATGAAACTGCATCCAAATATTGGCTTTGAAGTACCAAAAAATGGATGGGAAAAACCCTGTACAACGACACATAAAAATGATGGCAAATCATTTGGACTTGCATGTAACTCCATTTCCCTTCCCACACAGCAAGGGTAACAGCGACTGGTAACTCTCCACGATAGAAGGTGGATTAGCAGGGTATTCACTGCGTGCTCAGTTGCGCTGTGCCTGGCCAAGGGTGCCCAGGATCACATGTCACATCACATCTTAAGCAAAAGAGGAGGTGTCAAAAACAGCAATGAAATACTGCGGGTGCTGCACTCTGGAAGGCATTGCCTGATAATATTTGATTTGCCAAACTACATGATCATATACAAAACTTGTATTCAGGTGCTTAGGCCTTGCTTTTGAAGACAGGAACCACACTCTGCAGGGGAGATAGCATCATGTCACATAAATACCCATGAGGAATTGTCTGTAAGAATCATGTTAGTTTGGCTGGAGCCACTGTTTAGGGCATGAGCTAAGCTTGGGGTCCTTGGGCTATAAAGAAATCTCAAGATAAAAATCTCACAGAAATTTATTTTGTTGGATAGGATGTATTCTCTTTCTAAAGGGATAGACCAGGCTAGATCAAAAGAACTTATTAGTGTTGAGGAAATTATTAAAGATAAAACGGGATGAGAAGCTTCTCTTGGCTTTCTGTACCATGCCAGGCCTCAGTGAAGGAGAAGGGCCAGCCAATAATTCACAGTGCAATGAACAAGTCAATTGCGTCAGGTGACCTGGGCTTCAGACAGCTTCTGATGTCTTAGTCTGTCTCCCAAATGCTGCTTGAATCATACAACTAACTTCCCATTGTATTTATTGCCAATTATTATTGCTGTTAATAATTAAAATGTCATTATTCAGTAAAGCAATTCACAAACTAGTGTTTTGTATTTGGTACACTTTAATGGGAAGAAAGTATCTGTTGTTTATCTGAAATTATAGTTGCTCCTTTACCCACTAATCCATCTCAACTGCCCTTCGATAAGGAAATTTTTAATAGAGATAGAAGAAACTGTGATGGATGAGAAAATACATTGTCTTGAATATTAGCCTACATATTCTTCTACACATGAAACATAAGATTTGACAATACAATTTTTAAATTGAAATTTATCTTTAAAATGATAATAAAAGAAGGAATGATGGCTAAGAGTGCTTTGATGATGGAGTGTATGACTTGTATAAACAAACTGTAAAACAAGATTTAACTAAGCAGAGAGCTGGGCTGTTATTGAAGAAGGGACAAATGATGATTCTGGCTCTTGTGGTAATGAAGGTGTAGCTATGATGCAGTCCCCATTAAAACCACAGTGCTGTATTTTACTCCTTCAAGCTAATAAAATATCACAGGCTAGGTAGCTTATAGGTTTATTATTCCTAGTTCTAAAAGCTGAAACATGCCAGGCCCAGACTCAGGCATATTTGGTTTCAGGTGATTTTTATTCCTTGGCTTAGAGATGGTGCCTTCCTTCTGGGCCCTCACATGCTGCAAGGGATTAGTCCGACTCCCAGACCTCTGCTGAAGGCAGGTCCCCAGTGGAGCACACTCACCACTATGCGACTTAGGATTTCAGTGCCTTCGCCTTTTAGCAACACTGAGACAGAGGCCACAAGTCACTCTAAAGAGATGTCACACATCTGTACAATCATATGAAAATATGAGTGGTTGTCCAAGGACGGAAATGGGAGACTCACTTACCAGTCTTAATCACAGCATGGAATCGCCATCATCGAAAGCTACAGAAAAGTAGTGGGGAAAAGCATGGGTGGATCACTGAGCTCAGTAAACACATGGATCAGGAAGAGTTTGAAATCTGGGAAATGTGCTATTCAATTCAATGACCATAGGTGGTTTAGCTTTTCAGCACTGCTGTAAAGTGGACACTGATCTAGAGGAAGGTTGAGCTAACCCCACTTCACACCAACCACAGAAACAGTGGACAC
>NC_022011.1:1696174-1697167 GCF_000317375.1 Microtus ochrogaster
TTCACACCAACCACAGAAACAGTGGACACTGATCTAGGGGAAGGTTGAGCTAACCACACTTCACACCAACCACAGAAATAACTTTCTGATGACAGAGACTTAAGTGGAAGAAATAAACAATATGAACAGATAATGCACATCAGAAAAAGAACATGGTTTATAATATAAAATATATACTCAATTGCATAAGAACTCAGGCATTGGCAGCTAACTAGATTGCGTTTCACCTACAGTTTAGAAGATGAGACGAAGCCTTCCTGACTGCAGAAGTGGGCCAAAAGTTGCCTGAATGTCATTTTGTTTATTTTTGCAAAAAAATATACTACACACAAAATGCCCATTTTCTGTGTCTGCAGGAGTGTAAGGAATGGCATTCACCAAGTGCATCCATCAGTCTGTCCTCCAGTATATAGAGTGAGGGCAGAGGGAACCAGAATGATTGATGTTGTCTTGATGAGACTTGGAAATATTCTACCTTTTTCAATTAACATAGTTGTTTTATAAAAAATTAAAAGTAATACTTTTAAACATCTAGGACAATTGGAAGTAAAAACACAAAGAAGAGCGATTTAGATTTAAGGTATTATGGTCTTATTCTATAGTTGTGGGAAGCAGAGAACTGACTGAGTTTTTTTATTGATTTTTATTGAGCTCTACATTTTTCTCTGTTCCCACCCCCCTCTTCTCTCCTCCCCTTCAACCCTTTTCTATGGTCCCCATGCTCCCAATTTACTCAGGAGATCTTGTCTTTTTCTACTTCTCATGTAGATTAGATATATGTATGTCTCTGTTAGAGTTCTAATTGTCTAGGTTCTCTGGGATTGTGATTTGTAGGCTGGTTTTCTTTGCTTTGTGTTTAAAAAACACTTATGGCTGGGCGGTGGTGGCGCACGCCTTTAATCCTAGCACTTGGGAGGCAGAGGCAGGCGGATCTCTGTGAGTTCGAGACCAGCCTGGTCTACAGAGCTAGTTCCAGGACAGGCTCCAAAGCCA
>NC_022011.1:1697432-1700373 GCF_000317375.1 Microtus ochrogaster
ATATATATATATATATATATATATATATATATACATATATATACATATATATGTATATATGTAATTAAAATTGGAATACATATATATCCCAAAGTGATATTGCTAGGTCTTGAGGAAGGTTGTTTCCTAATTTTCTGAGAAATCACCACACTGATATCCAAAGGGGCTGTACCAGTTTGCATTCCCACCAGCAATGCAGGAGTGTTCTCTTTACCCTACAACCTTTCCCCCATAAATTGTCATCAGTGTTTCTGATCTTGGCCGTTCTTACGGGTATAAGATGGAATCTCAGAGTTGTTTTGATTTGCATTTCTCTGATGACTAAGGATGTCGAGCATTTCGTTAAGTGTCTTTCAGTCATTTTAGATTCCTCTGTTGAGAGTTCTCTGTTAAGGTCTGTACTCCATTTTTCTTACTGGATTATTTGTTCTTTTGATGACCAATTTCTTCAATTCTTTGTACATTTTGGAGATCAGACCTCTGTCTGATGTGGGGTTGGTGAAGATCTTTTCCCATTCTGTAGGCTGCTGTTTTGTCTTGTTGACCACCTCCTTTGCTTTACAAAAACTTCTCAGTTTCAGGAGGTCCCATTTATTAATTGTTTCTCTCAGTGTCTGTGCTACTGGGCTTATATTTAGGAAGTGGTCTCCTGAGCCAATGCGTTCAAGTGTACTTCCCACTTTCTTTTCTATGAGGTTCATTGTGGCTGGCTTTATGTTGAGGTCTTTGATTCATTTGGACTTGAGTTTTGTGCATGATGATAGATATGGATCTATTTTCATTCTTCATGTTGATATATAGTTATGCCAGTACCATTTGGTAAATATGCTTTCTTTTTTCCATTTGATATTTTTTACTTTTTTGTCAAAACTCAGGTGTTCAAAGGTGTGCGTATTAATATCTGGGTCTTTGAGTCAGTTCCATTGGTCCCCCTGTCTGTTCTTATGCCAATACCAGGCTGTTTTCAGTACTGTAGCTCTGTAGTAGAGTTTGAAGTCAGGTATTGTGATGCCTCCAGAAGTTCCTTTATTGTACAGGGTTGTTTTGGCTATCCTGGGTTTTTTTTTTTTTTTGCTGTTCCATATGAATTTGAGTACCATTCTTTTGAGGTCTGTGAATAATTTTTCTGAGATTTTGATAGGTATTGCATTAAATCCGTAGATTGCTTTTGGTAAGATTGCCATTTTTACTATGTTACTTCTACCTACCCAAGAAAGTGGGTGATCATTCCATTTTCTGAGATGTCTTCTTCAATTTCTTTCTTCAAAGATTTAAAGTTCTTGTCATACAAGTCTTCCACTTGTTTGGTTGTAGTTACTCTGAGGTATATTATGCTATTTGAGGCTATTGTGAAGGGTGATGTTTCTCTGATTTCTTTCTCAGCCAATTTATCATCTGCGTATAGGAAGGTTACTGATTTTTTTTGAGTTAATCTTGTATCCTGCTACATTACTGAAAGTGTTTATGAGTTGTAGAAATTCTTTGGTAGAATTTTTGGGGTCGCTTATGTAAACTATCATATCATCAGCAAATAGTGAGAGTTTGACTTCTTTTCCAATTTTCCCCCTAGATCTCCTTTTGTTGTCTTATTGCTCTAGTTAGGACCTCAAGAACTATATTGGATAGATATGGAGAGAGTGGACATGCTTGTCTTGTTTCTGATTTCAGTGGGATTTCTGTGAGTTTCTCTCCATTTAGTTTGATGTTGGCTGTTGGCTTGCTTTATATTGCCTTAATTATGTTTAGGTATGTTCCTTGTATCCTGCTGTCTCCAAGACCTTTATCATGAAGGGATGCTGTATTTTGTCAAAAACTTTTTCAGCATCTAATGAGATAGTGATGTGGTTTTTATTTTTCAATTTGTTTATATAGTTGATTATGTTGACAGATTTTTGTATGTTGAACCATCCCTGCATCTGTGGGATGAAGTCGACTTGATCACAGTAGATGATGGTTCTGGTGTGTTTTTGAATTCTATTTGCCAATATTTTATTTAGTATTTTTGCATCAATGTTCATGAATGAGATAGGTCTGTAATTCTATTTCTTAATAATGTCTTTTTGTGGCCGGGCGGTGGTGGCGCACGCCTTTAATCCCAGCACTCGGGAGGCAGAGGCAGGCGGATCTCTGTGAGTTCGAGACCAGCCTGGTCTACAAGAGCTAGTTCCAGGACAGGCTCCAAAACCAAAGCTACGGAGAAACCCTGTCTCGAAAAACCAAAAAAAAAAATAAATAAATAATAATAATAATGTCTTTTTGTGGTTTGGGTATCAGGGTAATTGTAGCCTCACAAAAAAGAGTTTGGCAATGTTCCTTCTATTTCTATTATGTGGAACAATTTGAGGAGTATTGTTATTAGTACTTTGAAAATCTTGTAGAATTCTGAGCTGAAACCATCTGGTCGTGGGCTTTTTTTGGTTGGGAAACTTTTGATGACTGTTTCTATTTCTTCAGCAGTTACAGGTCTGTTTAAATTGCTTATCTGGTATTGATTTAATTTTGGTAAATGATATTTATCCAGAAAGTTGTTCATTTCCTTTAAGTTTTCCAATTTTATGGAGTACAGATTTTCAAAATATGACCTCATGATTCTCTGTATTTCCTCCATGTCTGTTGTTATGTCCCCCTTTTCATTTCTGATTTTATTAATTTGGATATTCTCTCTCTGCCTTTTGGTTACTTTGGATAAAGATTTGTCTATTTTGTTGATTTTCTCAAAGAACCAACTCTTTGTCTCATTGATTCTTTATATTGTTTTCTTTGTTTATATTTTGTTGATTTCAGCTGTCAATTTGATTATTTCCTGCTATCTAGTTCTCTTGGGTGAGTTTGCTACTTTTTGTTCTAAAGTTTTTAAATGTTCTGTTAATTTACTAGTGTGGGATTTTTCCAGCTTCTTTATATAGGCATTTAGTGCTATGAATTTTCCTTTTTTTTTTTT
>NC_022011.1:1700473-1708455 GCF_000317375.1 Microtus ochrogaster
TTTTTTTTAGATTTTCGAGACAGGGTTTCTCCATAGCTTTTTGGTTCCTGTCATGGAACTAGCTCTTGTAGGCCAGGCTGGCCTCAAACTCACAGATATCTGCCTGCCTCTGGCTCCCGAGTGCTGAGATTAAAGGCATGCGCCACCACCGCCCGGCTGAACTTTCCTTTTAACACTGCTTTCATTATGTCCCGTAAATTTGGGTATGTTGTGTGATCATTTTCATTGAATTTTAGGAAGACTTTAATTTCTCCCTTTATTTCTTCCTTGACCTGTAGTAATAGGAGTGGCGGGGCTGCATCCCCAGCACCTAGCCGCCCGCATGGCTGGCTTATGCCCCGAAACAACAACACACAAATTGTATTCATTTAAACACTGCTTGGCCCATTAGCTCTAGCCCTTACTGCCTAATTCTGATATCCCGATCAACCCATTTCTAATAAACTGTATAGCACTGGTCTTACCGGGAAAGATTCAGCATGTCTGACCTGGCGGCTTGCTTAATCGCGTGTGTCTGCCTGGGAGAGGGGAGCATGGCGTCTCTGAGCTCACTTCCTCTTCCTCCCAGCATTCTGTTCTGTTTACTCCACCCACCTATGTTCTAACCAATAAAATGGGCCAAGGCAGTTTCTTTATTAGCCAATGACCTTCCTCCATCATTGACCCATTGATAATTCAGGTGAGCATTGTTTAATTTTCACATGTTTGTGGGCTTTCTGGAATTAGTATTGTGGTTGAATTCTAGTTTTAAGTTATGGTGATCTGATAAGATACATGGGGTTATTCCAATTTTTTTTTTTGTATCTGTTGAAGTTTGTTTTGTTACCAAGTTTGTGGTCAGTTTTTGAGAAGATTCCATGAGAGGCTGAGAAGAATGTATATTTTTTTTTTATGTTTGGATGGAATATTCTATAGATGTCTGTTAAGTCCATTTGAGTCATAACATCTGTTAATTCATTTATTTCTCTGTTAATTTTTTTGTCTTACTGACCTGTCCAGTGGTGAGAGCAGAGTGTTGAAGTCTCCTACTATTAGCGTGTGGGGTTTAATGTATGCCTTAAGCTTTAGAAGTGTTTCTTTTACATATGAGGGTGCCCTTGTATTTGTGGCATAGATGTTCAGTATTGAGATTTCCTCTTGATGGATTTTTCCTGTGACTAATATGAAATGTCTTTTTTTGTGTCTTTCAATTGATCTTAGTTTGAAGTCTATTTTGTTAGATATTAGGATAAATACACCAG
The DNA here is from genome assembly GCF_000317375.1 of Microtus ochrogaster. Taxonomy (NCBI): domain Eukaryota; kingdom Metazoa; phylum Chordata; class Mammalia; order Rodentia; family Cricetidae; genus Microtus; species Microtus ochrogaster. The sequence goes on from NC_022011.1 coordinate 1,701,715, forward strand.
CTTGTTTCTTAGGTCCGTTTGATTGGAATTTTTTCCAACCCTTTACTGTAAGGCGATATCTGTCTTTGAGGTTAAGGTGTGTTTCTTGTATGCAGAAGAGGGATGGATTCTGTTTTTATATCCAATCTGTTAACCTGTGCCTTTTTATAGGTGTGTTGAGTCCTTTTATATTAAGGGAGATTAATGACCAGTGATTGCTATCTCCCGTTAATTTAGTTTTTGATGTTGGTCATGTTTAATTTGTGTGTTTTCCCCTTCTTTAGGATTTGCTGTTATGAGATCATCAATTGTCTGTGATTTTGTTGATGTAGCCTATTTGCTTGGGCTGGAGTTTTCCTTCTAGTACTTTGTGTAGGGCTGGGTTTGTGGCTAGGTATTGGTTAAATCTGGTTTTGTGATGGAATATCTTGTTTTGTCCTTCTATGGCGACTGAAAGTTTTTTCTGGATATAGTAGTCTGGGCTGGCATCTGTGGTCTCTTAATGTTTCTATAACTCTTGATCACGACCTTCTGGCTTTCATTGTCTCCAATGAGAAATCAGGTGTAATTCTGATAAGTCTGCCTTTATATCTTACTTGGCCTTTTTCCTTTGCAGCTCTTAATATTCTTTCTTTATTCTGTATGTTTAATGTTTTGATTATTATGTGGTGAGGGGACTTTTTTTTTTTGATCCAGTCTATCTGGTCTTCTATATGCTTCTTGTATCTTCATAGGCATATCTTTTTATAGGTTGGAAAAGTTTTCTTCTATGATTTTGTTAAATATATTTTCTGTGCTTTTGAGTTGAACTTCTTTTTCTTCTTATCCCTTTTCTTCTTAGGTTTGGCCTTTTCATGATGTCCCCTATTTCCTGGATATTTTGGGTAAAACTTTTGTTAGATTTAATGTTTTCTTTAACTGACGAGTCTATTTCCTCTATTTTATCTTTAGCACTTGAGATTCTCTCTTCCATCTCATGTATTCTGCTGTTCATACTTGCATTTGTGGTTTCTGATCATTTTCTCATGATTTCTGTTTCTATAATTCCCTTGACTTGTATTTTTTTGTTTCTATTTCAGTTTTCAAGTCTTGAATAGTTTCTTTTATATGTTTGATTTCTTTTTCTTGATTTTCTTTAAGGGATTTGCTGATGTCTTCCAATTTTTTTTGTTTGTCTTTTCTTCCCTTTTTTCAGGGAATTTCTCATTTCCTCTTTGAGAGTTTCAAACATTTTCCTGAAGTTATTTTTTAGCTCATTTTCTTTTACTTCATCTATATTTGGTTGTTCAAATCTTGCTGTTGTAGGGTTTTTTTTAGGTTTTACTGGTGTTGTCTTGCTCTTTGTGGTGCTGTGTGTGTTCTTACCTTGTCTACTCATCATTTCCTCTAATTGGTGTGGTTGGGGCTGTCTGTGACTCTGGTGATTAATCTTCTAGGTGCCAGTGGATCCAAGGCTCAGATGATTGTTCCTCGTGGTATAGTCAGTGCCACGGTTCAAGTTTCCCCTTTGGTGACTCTGTGCTGGAGGTCACTCAGCACTCCTGGGATTTGTTCTGCTCCCATGGAGTTTGCTGTCTCAGGCCTGCTCTAACTTAGGTTGTTGGCTCAGACCTGTTTCTGTAGATGTCCCTGTTCTGGATCCTCTCCCACTCCTGTGGAGCTTCCTGCCTCAGGCCTGCTCTGGCCTAGGTCACTGGCTCAGTCCTGGTCCTGTGGAGTTTGCTGCCTCAGGCCTGCTCTTGCCTAGGTTGCTAGCTAAGACCTGTCTCTGCAAATGACCCTGGTCTGGATCCACTCCTTCAGAGGTCCCTGGCTTGGGGCTGGCCCTGTAAATTTCTCTGGCTCTGATCTACTTCCTTGGAGGTCCCAGATTCAGGTGAGCCTGGACCCACAGAGAACTAGGCTCAGGTCTACTCCCTCAGGAGTCCCAGACTCACACTTGGACCTACTGAGGTTTCTGGTTCCTGCCTACTCCCTTGGAGGTCCTAGACTCTGACACTTGACCCACAGAAGTCCTGGCTCAGGCCTACTCCTTCAGAAGTCCCAGATTCATGCCCATACCTGCAGGGGTCCTGGCTCAGGTCTGCTACCTTGAAGGTCTCATATTCATGCCCAGACCTGCAGCAGTCTCCGGCTCTGGCCCACTTGCTCAGCGGTTGCTCCCATGTACCTGCTCCTGTGGAGTTTGCTGTCTCAGGTCTGCTCAGGCCCAGGTCACTAGCTCAGTTCTTCTGACTGAGTTCTTTCCTGGGAACTGGTGTGCACAGAGAATGATGGGAGCCAGGGTTGGTGATGCACAGGTGCAGGGCACAGGCCTTGCTCTCTGTTTGATGAGCTCTGGCTGTGGGAATCAGAACGCTGGAGATTATTTAAACACGGTGTCTCATGCCCCTCCAAGACCATCTGACTGTTTTATACCTATAAGTTTTGTTTCAGTTTCAGCCAACAAAAATGTGAAATTTCCTTAGCATGTTACAGAGTTTAAAGTGTGGCGTGTCTGCTTTAGAAGGAGCTGCAGAAATTAACCAAACTTGACGAGACCCAAGGGAATACATTAAAACCTGTTTGTTTGTTTGTTTGTTTGTTTGTTTGTTTGTTTGTTGGAGGGGAGAGATTAAAACCTGTTAGTTTGTTAGAGACAGTAGATTAAAACCTGTTTGTTTTTTGGAGGTCTCTGGGAAATTTGTTAAGCAATTGAGTCTAGCTATGGGACCAAGCTTTGCTTAGAGATAAATGGTCTCATTTCTATAAATGGGCTCTCCCCTGGTTTTAATAATGCAGGTATTCTGGGAGCGAGAATGTGGAGACATGATCATTTTGTTAATTTTAGTAGTATAGGCAGACTGTGCCTGGAGAATAGTGCTGGTTCTTTTGGACTGGAAGTCTGCATGGGAGGTGGGATGTAAACAGGGTGGATGGAAGTCCAGCCCTCCTCCTGGGGAGCACTAGTAGAAATGCTGAGACAGCTCAGTGCACCACAAGCTTTGGGACAAGAGTTCAGATCCTCAAAACCCATGTAAAATATTGGGACACAGCAGCACCCATCACTCAGAAGGTAGAGATGGCATCCCTGGGGCAAGCTGGATAGCTGAGCTGGCTAATCAATGAATAACTTACTATAGTAAAATACAGGGGAAACTGATGGAGAGCAATACTCATTGTCGAGCTCTGGCCTTCACATGTGTGTGTACGCACACACACACACTGCACACACACACAAACAAACATACACACACACAAACACACACACACACACAAACACACACAAACATACACACACACCCTCCCAAACCTCCCACCACCACCCCCTGCCCCCAGGAAGGGGAAGGAGACCTCAGGCAGTATCTGGTCTCCACACATGCCTCACCTCCAGCCTTTTAGTAAAAATGCTTTTACCCAAACTTGCCAATCAAGATTAATCACTCCGGACAGATGGTGACTTCTCATTGGCTGGTCTCTGGAGACAAACAGCCCGAGATACCCCGGAAGTTGCTTCCACTGGTTATGCCCCCTGGTAAGGGTTCACCCCCTTTGACATACCAGGAACTCTTAGCCAGCACAGCCCACAACTGTGGGGCCGAGAAGCTAAAAGTTGGTCTCTGGAGGTAGTGCCATACTGCAGACTCCTGTTAGTGTCTGGAAGGTCAGACACGCAGTCCCAGCGATAGCTCCGTCACAGGAATCCATGCTTTGGGTGTGTGGGTAGCCACCAGCTCTCCTTTCACGTCCATTCTATTCCCATCACACCAGCTCTGGGTAGCCTACAACAAAGATGGCCGGCATCCGTTGAGCAGGTCATTTTTCCAACTTGCTTATATTCGCTGGTAAACTCTTTGTAACTCTCTTGTAGGGGAAACCCAGCCAATCACCTTGCTTGAAGGGCAGGATCCCCTGAGGTTATTATTTACTTATAAATATTGCAGGTGTGCTCCCCGCCTTCCCTTCTGTTTTCCTGCTCTTCATTGGAACCTTGGTTTTGTAAATTGTTCCCTTCCTCCCCTCAATAAAGCTGATATTAAAGTTAGCATGATTAATCCTATTTGCTGATTATGCCACATCACTCTCTCCATGTTTCCAGCAGCATAAATTTGCCGCATTTCCTAAAGTCCATACCAAGGTGTTAAATACAGTGTCTCAAGAGAGAGAGTCAAGTATTTTTGCGGGAGGTCCTTCCGCTCCTCCAGCCTATAGCCGCTGAGATACCAGCCCATTGGGGCGTGGTCTCTCTCCCTTTAAAAAAGAGGCCACTTCCCTCTCCTCTCTCTCTCTTCACTTCCTGCTCCGCAGGCGACTAGACTCCCTTCCTGGTTGCGCAGAGGGCTGTTGTCTGGGACGGAGATCTGTAAGTTTTTTCCCCTTTAAATAAATATCACCCTATTAATCATAATTCCAAACTGGTGTGGCATTGTTAGTGACTTACGCCTTCAAAGTATATGGCCTCTTGTTTGTCTGATCATATATATGCTAGTGTTGATCAATCACTCCACCCCAACTCAGTCTCCTGGACCCTGCTATCGGGTGCTGACTGCTCCTTCCTGCCTCTGTGGGATACAGTCTCCTTCTCCCCATATGAGACCCAGCCTTTTCTAATAGTGTGCCAGGATTTAACCCAATTTACCCACCCAACCCACAGCAGGAGAAGGCTGCATACTAACAGGACACTTGTGTTGAGAGAAGGGATGCCGTGGTGTCCTGCCTGAACAGAGTTCTTAATGTAGGAACAGGGAGATTTTTCCAGTTCCTAGGGGTTTTAGAGTTTGCACAGTCAGTGTTTGGGGACGTCCACTCAGATGTCCCCACTCCACATTTCAGGACCCGTTTTTCTCAACCAGAACCTTGACATTGGCCTAACAGACCAAACTGGGCAGTCAGTCATTGTCATCTGTGCCTGCATATCTCAGCTGGGCTCAACTTCCACCACTAAACATGGGCTGTTTGGGGTTTATTTTATTTTAAAGGTTTATTTATTTTTATTTTATGTGTATGCGTATGAGTTTTGCCTATTTGTGCACCGCATGTATGTCTAGTTCCCAAGAAGACCAGAAGAGGGCATTGGATCCCCAGAGCTGGAGTTACAGATGGTTGTGAGCAGCCATGTGAGTGCTGGAGATAAAACCCAGGTCCTCTGCAAGAACAGCAAGTGCTCTTACACTGAGCCATCTCCCCATACTTAAGTTTTTTTTTTAAATTAGCAGTCAGTGAGATGGTTCAGCAGGTAAAGACACCTGCTGCCAAGCCTGACACCAAAGTTCAGTCCCCAGGATCCACACGGTAGAAAGAGAGACTCAGTTATCATGGGTTGTCCTTCTACCTCCCCATGCGTGCCATGGCGTGTACACAATCTTCTATAAGTAAGTAAATAAATAAACACATGCAGTTGTAAAGAGGGGAAGACTGTCAGTCGGGAAAAGGAGCTCTCCACAGAAAGATGAAAAGCTGAAGTTCAATACCCAGAATTCATGTAAAGGTAGAAGGAGAGTGCCTACTTCACAAAGCTGTCCTTAGACCTCTACATGCGTTTTGTGCCATGTAACACACCCTCACCAATATCATCTTCTCTCCTTTAAAGTTGGCAAAGTCTGTTGGCTGTAATGCCAGCACTGTGGGGGCTTTGGAGAGGACCACAAGTTTGAGGCGGCATGGGTTGTGTAGTGAGACCCTGCCCCATTAACCACAAAAAAACAAACTGTGTAACAAGGAAGCTTCCATTCACACCTCACTGGTGATCCACAGAGTTACAGTGGGTACATTGTTTTTATCATGACTTTGTGATGCTTCTCTTATTCATTTTAATAATTAAATAAGAGTTTTTATATGCTCATGATGTTTATGCCATATTTTTGGGGGGTCTCTTTGAGCCTCTTACCTACTTTTTAAAAAATTGTGTGTGTGTGTGTCTATGTCTGTGTGTCTCAGTGTGTGTATGTCATATTGTTATTAAATGAGTGTGTATGTGTCTGTGTGTGTGGGTACTGTCTTAGGGATTCTATTGCTGTGAAGAGACACCATGACCACAGCTACCTTTTATAAAGGAAAACATTTAATTGGGACTGATATGTAGTTCAAAGGTTTAGTCCATTATCATCATGTCAGGACATGACAGTATGAAGGCAGACATGGTACTGGAGAAGGAGCTACAAGTTCTACATCTTGGTGTGCAGGCAGCAGAAGGAGACTGTCTTACTGGGCATGACTTGGTCATATGAGACCACAAAGCCCACCCCCACAGTGACACACTTCCTCCAACAAGAACACACTTCCTAATAGTGCCATTCCCCATGGCCAAGCATTCAAAAGCATGAGACTGTGGGGGCCATATCTACTGAAACTGTAACAGGTACTCATAGGAACCAGAAGAGGGTTTTGATCCTGTAGAGCTGGAGTCACAGGTGGTTTTGAGCCTGTATGTGTGCTGGAAGTTGAACCCAGGTTCTCTGTAAGAGCAGCCAGTGCTATTAACCACTGAACTGTCTCTCCAGCCCCTCCTCCCTACCTTTGAATGGTATCATGTAGTGTGATGGTTAATTTCCACAGCCAATTTGATGATGTCTAGAATCACCTGGAAGACAGATCTCCAGAGGTACCATGGTGATGATCACCTAGAAGACAGACTCTAGAGGTCCTGTGGAGAGGATCACCTGGGAAACAGACCTCTAGAGGTTTCTATGGTGATGATCACCTGGAAGACAGACTCTGGACATCCTGTGGAGAGCATCACCTGGGAGACAGACTCTAGAGGTTCCTATGGTGATGCTCACCTGG
>NC_022011.1:1708756-1739004 GCF_000317375.1 Microtus ochrogaster
GGATGATCATCTGGGAGACAGACTCTAGAGGTTCCCATGGGGATGATCACCTGGGAGACAGACTCTACAGGTTCCCATGGGGATGATCACCTGGGAGACAGACTCTAGAGGTCCTGTGGGGAAGATCTGGATTAGGCTAAGTGAGGTGGGAGGACTCGTTCACTGTGGGCAGCACTGTTCCCTGAGGTCTTGAAGGGCATACAAAGGAGAACATGAGCAGAGCACAGCGTTCATCACTCTTTGCCTCTTGACTTTGGGTGCAGTGTGACCAGCTACTTCCCTTTCCTGCTGTCTTGACTACCCCATCATGATGGACTGTATCTCGAACTTAAAACGAATAAACCTTCCCTCCCTTCCTCATTCCCTCCTTCCTTCCTTCTTTCCCTTTCCTCCCTCCCTCTCTCCTTTTTTTCTTCCCTTCCTCTGTCCCTTCCTCTCTCCTTCCTTCCTTCCCTTCTGTCTCCTTACCTCATTCCTCCTTACCTCGTTCCTTCCCCTTCTCTCCCTTCCTCCCTCCCTCCCTCCCTCCTTTCCTCCCTCCCTCTCTTCTTCCTTCCTTCTTTCCTTCCTTCTGTGTTGCTTTTCCCAGGATACTCTATCAAGGCAACAGAAATAACTAAGACACATGGTATTTAGTGGCCCTTTCTCATAATCTTTCTGCAAGTCAGAAAAATCCTCCAAGGTTGTTGCCTTCAGGGTTACCATTCCCCTCATGGGGCCCGATTTGCCGCATCACCACTGATGTGAGCTTTAGCAAATGGACCACCAGCTTCCTCATGCTCTACACTCCACTCCAGACGGGATCCTTACTACCCAGTGAGTCTTTCCACAAACATCGCTTCCTATCTGCTTTTTTTGGATAGGTCATGTTTATAACTGCGACATCTCAATCTTCTGAGAACCACATATCAGAGGGAACTAAAAATGTAAATCCATTATTAGACAGAAGACCTGGGGAAGACAAAGAAGTCAACCCACAGGTCACAATGGAGGACTGACATCTGTGGAGGGGAATAGTCAGGGAAAGGCTCAATTGGAAGTACACATCAGAAATAATCTTAGCTTGGAAGTGGAGAATTTCAGAGCACTGCTGACCATCAAAAGAGTCCAGTGACCAGTTCTGCACCATTGCCTGGAAACAGTCTCTGGAGGCCATGACCTTGTGGTACACCCCCTGGTGGACATCATGGGTACTGCACCAGGGCCTGTCAACTCAAACCCGCTTCTTTGAAAGGAAAATTAAAATGACTCAACCCCACAGAGGCTGCTGCTTTGCTTGGGTTGATACAGTGATGGAGGGGACATGAGTGAGACAGAAGGAAACTCCGTGGATGCATTTCAAAGGAGGGGCTTTGGCAAAAGTGTGGAATTATCCAGAAAGAATTTCTCTAGATCACCTGCAGGGCTGTGCAAGCTCTCCCATGCCTACTGTACTTCCACTCTGTGCAGTTTCTCTCAGTCACCAGTGGTTAAAGTGTGAAAGCAATCTAGAAATAAACAGTTCCTAACTTTTGAATAATGTTTATTACAGCGTGGTTGTAATTGTTCTTTCTATTATCAGTTGATACTACAAGGCTTCTATTGCACCCAGTTCCTAAAACAAGCCCTAGGAATTATAGGAAGAAGGCATAGGAAGAAAAAGATACCCTCAGAGTGTGGCATTAGCACGGTTGAGTTGTCTGCTGCTGTCTTGGTGAGCTGTGGAAACCTTCCCTCCGTCTCCTCTTTTATCACTGGTCACCTCAGTGTTCCCAGTCAGAAGGTGACAGAGATCACCCAGCTTCACAGGCAGACCACCTTCCAGGCTGACATGAAACTAACTTTGACCCCATTTTACAGTTTAAAAAAAACACACACACACAAAAGCACCAATCTTTTAAAATCCTATCTTTAAATAAAACGGTATTCTAGTCTTTTCCATGACTCACTCATCCTTCACCCAGCTACCAAATATATCTTCCTGAAACATTTCTGCACACACTTTCTCTTGAATGACCCGTTAACGGGACTCTGGGCCCACCTCGCTCTCTGACCCCTCTGCTATTGTTCCATACAAGCCATCTGCCGCAGGTCTCCTTCTGGGGAGTGTAAGTGCTCCTTCCGTGCCCTGTCTTCTCATATCCCCGACGATGGCTATTATACTATTTTGGATTAAGCTATTCTTATGACTGTAAAAGTATTGTCCACAGGAGACATGTAAGATATTAAGATTTTATTTGCTGTTTCTTATCCATTTGTTCTGTTTCCTACACAGAAAGCCATCCGCTGGTTTTCTACAAAAGACCCATGTATTATCCCCAAGCAAACTACATCTGTGTGCATCATATCAATAGATACCTTAGGCAACCTCAATGTCATTTCGTCCTCGGCAGTGTACTCTTCCGGGACTTACTGACACTGCCCAGAACTTCCCAGCATGACTACCCTGGAAATTCCCACAACCTCCCTTTGGTGTCGATGCCCAGTTTCCTTTCTTGGGTTATGGGGTCATGTCAGCGAATCACACTGTCCATGAGCTTCCTGGAAGAGAAATTTGTTGAGAGTGTGCACGTTTTCATATGCCACTTCTCCCCATGAATTCGACTGATAGTCTAGGCATCTGGAGAGTTACTGCTTAAACATTTCTGGCGGTCTCTACATGCATTGCTATTTTGTCTCTTAACACGATGTCTAAAAAAAAAAGACTCCAAAAAGTAAAGGAGTTCACTGAGAGAAGAACTTTCTAGAGTAGTGGTTCTTAACCTGTGGGTCTCCACCCCTTTGGGGTTACTTTTATCTTGCATATCAGCTATTTACACTGTGATTCATAACAGTAGCAATGAAATAATGATCTGGTTGGGGTCACCACAGCATGAGGAACTGTATTAAAGGGTTGGAGCATTAGGAAAGTTGAGAAGCACTGGTTCCAGAGCGTGAGTATTTGGGACAAAGAGTCTACAGAGTGGGCTTAGTCTGGAAGAGTGATGAGACCCAAGAAAGCTGTGGAAGGAAGGAGGGGATCATTGATCACCTCTTGACCTCGCCTGTGACCATATCTGATTGCCACTGAGCGATGGTCTTTACAGCTCTGGCTTTTCTCCTTGGTGAGCCAGGCAATGAAGGCACACAGGCAGAAAATGTCAGTCTACAGTGTATGGCCACACACTGGGCTGGAGAGAGACTAACAGCAGAAGCAGGAAGGCCAGGGAGGATGTGACCACTGTAAGCCAGGCAAACCATAACATTTGTTCCCAGAGAGTGGGATTCCGGTTAGTGGGAAAAGGGTCCAAAAGTGTTCAGTTTCTGGTTGAGCTTTGAACTTGGAGCCAACAGGATACGCTGATGAATACAGGCATGAGATGATGATACAGGACACAGGAAGAGGGCAGTCCAATATGACACATTGCATTTACTCTGAGTGGTTGAGATGGAGAAGTCTGTAGGGGCACGGGGTCTTCATTCTGAACAAAGGATTTTGAGATGCCCTGTTAGACATCTACAGTGAGAACTCACGTGGGGAGCTGGATATCTGAGTTAAGAAGATTCTCGGCTAGGTACGCAGGCTTTGGACCATCATCTACAGAGAGAGCTCATGTGGGGAGCTGGATATCTGAGTTAAGAACAGTCTCGGCTAGGTACGCAGGCTTTGGACCATCAACTACAACTGACAGCAAATGGATGTGATGCAGGAGTCTGTGGATATAGTGTTGGGACTGAGGCTTGAGCTCCATTGATGCACTGCCATCAGGGATTCCTTAATACTGCACAGGAGACTGGGAAGGAATGGCTTCGGAGGTGGAGAGGAAGTCAGGAGACAATTACATGAAAGGGGATGAGATTAGCTGCTGACTGAGAAGTTAGGCAGGAGCTGAGACTCAGGAGCAGGGAGGTTCTGAGTGAGTGAGCAGCGCTGCTGCAACAGTGAATGCATGACAAGTGGGTTCAGGAAATCAGGAGAGCACCAGAGACAGGAAACATGGAAAACCATTTATGTTGTATCCTGGAGAAGTTTCTGTGCATCTGTGAGCATGCATCCGTGTGTGTGTGTGTGTGTGTGTGTGTGGTTGCATATTCCTAGCATGTGTGTGGAGACCAGAGGAAGACTTCAGTTGCCCAGTTGTCTTGATCTTTTACACTCTCCCTTAATCCCTACCTCAAGGTTCTCAGAGGTCAGAGCTCGGCTGGTGGGCAGCAATCCTCCTGTCTCTGCCCCCATAGTTCTGGGGTTACAGGCACACACAGCCACACCTGGCTTTCCACACGGGTGCTGGGATCTGAACTCAGATCCTCATGCTTGCACAGGGAATGCTCTCATTCCCTGAGCCACCTCTCCAGCCTCCAGCTTTCACTGTTTTAGATGGAAGACATCATAGCATGGTTGCTCGCCAGTGGAACGATGGGGCCAGACAGCTGCTGTAACTTTCAAGTAATGAGACTGAATCCAGCCAAGCAGAGGAATAGTGTTAGCCCAAGCCTGGATGGTGTGTGTTCCCGAAATAACAGGGCACAGTGTAGAGCTGCCTTTAGGTTGCTCTCATTTTCCTGATGAGTTATTAAGAACATTAAGAACAGTAACTTCAAGGGAAGGTAAGAGAAAGAGTGGAACAAGAGAAAACTCAGAGTCTTTTTAGCAGGAGGAGAAAACAATTAATTTACTGGGAAATGAACAGACTATGAAAATGGACTGGGACCCAACTGGTACAAAGGCTCACTGGGTTTTTAATCATTGTGGGGAGAAACTGTCTAGGATTTTCCTTCAGGCACGTTCAACTGGGTGTATGTGCGAATACGATGGTGGATGGATGGCCGGATCAAACCAAGACTCAGTTCTTGTTATTTTTTTGTTTTTTTTTTAAAAAAAAGTGAAAGAAAGGATATCAAAAGAGTTGACAATGTGTGTGGCGGCAAGTTTGCAGCAGGCCAGTGAGTCTGAGCTAAATGAGGACAGTGATGAGTGTCATGACAGCGGAGGAGGGGTGGAGGGATCACATGATGAGTGACAGCCAGGGAAGGGTGGAGGGATCACGTTAACTGATTCCCACTCCAAAGGAAAGGAAGGTATTCTAGGAGTTGGGAGGCTCGAAGGAATGAAAGAAGGACAAGACGATAAATGGTAGCCAGACATCGGAAAGCTTGAAGTGAAGATTATTCCATCAATATCAATTCAATTATGAGTATTTTTTCTGTCTCCACCTCCTCTCTCTTGGCTTTTGAGGCAAAGCCTCACTATGTAGCCAAAGTACTGCTTTAAACTTTCTGTGCAGTCGAGGGCAGCCTTGAACTCCTGACCCTCCTTTCACCTCCCCTGCACGAACACTGCAGGCATTTCCCACCACACCCTGCTTTCATCTCCGATTTCTGAGACCATCAATATGCATTTTACAAACGTTCTTTTTAGGATTCAGTCTGACGGCTTCCACTTATTTACCTGTCTGTGACTCGTGGCGGCGACTTCTATCTTGTGCTTGCGGATCCTTGCTCCCATTTCAGCGGGAACTACACAAACCGAGGAAAAACAGTCTTTGCGCTGTTTGTCAATTGCTAATATTTGTTATACAGCAACCAGCCAGGCATCTGCCAGCCACTGGGAGACTTTCAAATGTCACCATGTAAGTGCTCTCCCCAAGGGCACTCTTCTGATCCTCCAGCAGAGAAAGGGAAGGATAATGGGGGGGGGGTCTCATTCATCAGGAGGTAGCTTGTGCACATGACTCAGTCCCTGCTTTTCAGCCCTTCTTCCATGTCCTGCCAAACTTAGGACCATTGAGTTTGAAGACCCTGATTCCATTTCCCCCAATTAAGCTTTCTCTTCTGCCTGCAGGGCTGGCTGTTGCACCAAGGAAGAAGGGGACACTGAGTTCATCCGTGGTCTCTCTTGATCAGCCTTTGCATTCTTTTTTTTTATTTATTTATTAAAGATTTCTGCCTCCTCCCCACCACTGCCTCCCATTTCCCTCCCCCCTCCCCGATCAAGTCCCCCTCCCTCATCAGCCCAAAGAGCAATCAGAGTTCCCTGCCCTGTGGGAAGTCCAAGGACTGCCCACCTCCATTCAGGTCTAGTAAGGTGAGCATTCAAACTGCCTAGGCTCCCACAAAGCCAGTACGTGCAGTAGGATCAAAAACCCACTGCCACTGTTCTTGAGTTCTCAGTAGTCCTCATTGTCCGCTATGTTCAGCAAGTCCGGTTTTATCCCATGTTTTTTCAGACCCGGGCCAGCTGGCCTTGGTGAGTTCCCGATAGAACATCCCCATTGTCTCAGTGTGTGGGTGTACCCCTCGCGGTCCTGAGTTCCTTGCTCATGCTCCCCCTCCATCTGCTCCTGATTTGGACCTTGAGATTTCAGTCCGGTGCTCCAATTTGGGTCTCTGTCTCAGTCTCCTTTCATCACCTGATGAAGGTTAATTTCAGGAGGATGCCTATATATTTTTCTTTGGGTTCACCTTCTTATTTAGCTTCTCTAGCAGCCTTTGCATTCTTTTTGCTGAAGTGGGACTTTAGCTTTTGGTCACATAACACATCCCTGAGATGATCAGCATGTAACGGGAAGGGGATGTTACGGTTCACAGCTCAGAGGTTCCAATCCACGATCAGTGCCTTTGCTGTTAGACCTGTGATGCTGCTGCCTGCTCTGAAGGGGAGCTCAAGAATCAGCAAACCAACAGAGAAAGAAGACACACCCTTATGATACAGAATCTTCGACCAGGCCCCTCTTAAAGGCCCCTCCATCACCATGGAACTAAGGGCATAAAGCAGTTAGCCATGTGCCCATGGTGACACACGCCCAGAATCCCAGCACTAGGAAAAGAGGTACAGGAAAGAGGGTCCGAAGACCAAGGGCATTCTTGGCTGTGTAGGGTGTGTGAGGGCTGTATCCTTAACTGTCTGGACCTTTTCCGACCTAAACTATAGGAAGAAGTAACGGGTATTCACGATTTTTAAGCCTGTCCAGGATTTTCAAGCTGAGATGGGCGCTTCCCCACTTCTGATAGCTCCCATGGCAGAATGTCTTTCTTGCCGCTCTGTTGACTTTGCTCCTGCTGATCTGATTGCATCAATCAATGTACATTTCCACCAGTTTCATTGGAATCAACTTACTGGTCGCTCCTGTCCACTGCCGCCTCTTATCTCCATGTCTGCTCTCTGTCCTTCCAGATTTAAACATCTGCTTTTATTCCTTCCCTGCCATTTAAGAGCAGCTTCTGCTGGAGTTGGATAAGCACATGTGTGGCCCACAACACGGAGGACAGTCCAAATTGCTGAGTAGGGGAGGTAGCAGATTTCCAGAGTTCTTCGTTCCGTGGTCGTCCAATCCACTTCTGCTACCCTGCAGCTGCTGTGAGCCTTCCCCAGACACCCATGTGCCAACCTCAGTCCACCTGGGTCTGAGCATCTTCTCCAGTACTGCAAGCTTGCTCCACCCTCTCACAGGCAGCCTGGATGTGTTGAGGTCGCACACCTTCAAGCCATAGGTATGTGACTCAGGATTAATAGCTAACTTTAAAATATTATTATAATTGCTTTATTGGTTGGTTGGTTGGTTGCTTGGTTGGTTTTTCAAGATAGATTTTCTCTGTGTAACAGCCCTGGCTGTCCTGGAACTCACTTTGTAGACCAGGGTGGCCTTGAACTCACGGAGATCCATCTGCCTCTGCCTCCTGAGTGCTGGGATTAAAGGTGAGTGCCACCACTGCCCAGCAACAGCAACAGCAACAGCAACTTTCTTTACCTCAGTGGGACTGTGATAAGACACACTGTGTGGTCATTTAAAGATCCCCAGCGGGCCTGTGTCCCTGTTGCTCACAGTACACCATACCTCATATATTAACTGGATTTTCTTTTTTCCTTTCTTTCTCCTATGGGAACTTTCTTTCCTGGGAATTCCCTTCAAAATAAACTGGTTGTACCCAAGGCTTTGTGTCCAGGTCTGATTTCAAAAGAGCTTAGCTGAAAACAGTTGGTGCTAGGGAGTGAGCAGGAAAACACATTCCAGATGATATGGAGAGAGCAAAAAGCCCAAGCACTGGAGTGGTTATTGCAGTGTGGCTGCCCCCGACACTCAGGAGGATCGTAGTTAGCACATTTTCTCTCCATGGTGCACTTAGAGAGAAAGATGAAAGAGCTTGGCATACACAGGAGTGCTCCCTCCACCGGACATACGCAGGAGTGCTCCCTCCACTGAAGTCTGGGGACTGTGACCATAGCAATAGTTCCTAACGGCCTTCAAAGAGTTGAAGAAGGATTAAGAAATTAACACCATCCTGCTAACAATTCAGGCCATAGTAACAAAGGCCAGAAGGCCCTCCTAAAGACACGTAATTAATTTCATATTCTGCAACCAGAGGGAGAATGTTCTGAAAATTTGGGCCCAGGATAAAGCAGACTGAAAGACACAGTCCAGGCTACTTCTAAAGGAGTGAAAGTTCTGGAAGAGGAAATAGGCCCGAGGAGCCCTGGGACATGGGCATCACTCATAGTCTCTGAATCACCTAGCCTTGCAAAAGGAGTTTACATTCTGCAAGCTGAGGAAAACACTAGCCGCTGGTCTTGAGTCTCCTCAGAAGCAGACACCTTATAGATAATTCTTCTGTCCTTCAAGGTCAGCTACTGCCTCTCTTCATGGTCTTCAGAAGCTAGGGTCAGGTCCTGGTGCAACCAGAGGCAGAGGACACAGTTGCTGCTGCTAGAGATGTGCTGGCCTGTAACGGCGGATGCAATAATACCTCTTCATCCAATTACTCTTCCCCACAGCAATGTGTCAGTCTCCTCTTTAAGACTCAGCAATACTGAAATTCCCTCCCCTTGATCTGAATGGGACCTGCCTTGGCCAACAGATAACACACAGCAGAAAGGTTCCTGTGCACTTTCCAAAGCAGGCCCTAAAGGGAGAGAAAGCATCTTCCTTCCAAGATGTCATCTGCCTTTGTGCATCTGAGTTATCGTCCCAGAATATCACCTATCCCGATGCCACCACTCTGTCAAGTGCAGACCAGATGAAGGGCGTGGGGATTGTTTGCAGGTGGAGAATGTAAATTCCCGCTGTGTCTTCTGGATGAGCCTCGCGGCACTGCCTTAGGCTGCTGTGTGGAGGGAGTGATGCACCCTTCACTCCCTGGCCCCAGGTCCCTCTCTGTATCACTGTGCACTCTGAAGGGACCCTGACCACCTTGACATTCTACACCCCATCATTCTGGACCCTCACATAAACCACAGCTGGCCTTGGTCTTGATTTCTGGGAGAGAGGAATATGCTGGTTCCTTTGACAAAGCAGTGCAGGCCAGGTGGTGAAGCTAAATGATGCACCTTTTTAGGGATCCAATAACTCAGGCAACTTGAGACATTCTACCATTTATGACCATGAGAAAAAAAATCAGTGTTTGTTGAGCTGTTTGGGACTCTCAAAAAACAAACAAATGAAAACCCCACAAATGTACAGAGAAAGAAAGCCATCATTGCGGGCCAGGAAGAAGGCTTGGTGAGTGAGAGTGCTTGCTGCTCTCCCAGAGACCAGGGCTTGGTCCCAGCACCTAGGTTGGGCTACACACAACGTCCCGTAACTCCAGGTACAGTGGAACAAGAAGCCTCTGTTGGTGTCCATGGACACACCCACACACATGCGCACATAGACAAGCATAGATAAAAATTAAAAATTAAAATAAAACACCTACCTTTAAGAACACTGCTTTTGTGTCTGTCAATCAGAAGACTGACTACAAGAGACCATTGGTTTTGATGATCCTGAGAACAGATCTCACTGGCTTCTTAATAACCAGCAAAGGCAATGAGGTAATGGTATATCACATGGCATGGGTTTCAGACACAAGTTGAACCAATGAATATATATATAGCTTTTCTTCTATGTCTGCTATATCTTGAGCATAGGGATGGTAATAGAAGTGTGTTAATAAAGTTGGCTAATCACATTAGTCATTAGTGGTCCATTCATGAATGTTATGGGCTCTTCCATGTTTGTTGTTGGTGGTGGGAGTTTGTTGAGAGATGGTGTGCATCACATTACAGCCTGGGGTGGTCCAGAACTTAAGTATAGCCCATGCTGCTCTCACATTGTTGGGCTCCTCCCTACCTCAGCCTCCCGAATGCTGGGATTTCAGCTGCGAGCTGCGATGCTTTTGCTGGATAATGTATTTTAATCATCATTACTTCATCCTCTTCTTGATTAAAGATCTCGGGATGTATAGAAAGAGGAACTTTCCCCCAGGATGTATCATGGTCCCCACTGTTTTACACTAATGACTCCTCCTGATGATCTGGGCATCTTCATATTAACAGATCAGCAGGGAATGTTCACGTCAATAAAACCAAAGGCCCTCATAGAGGCAAGGATATCTGATTATCTTGATGGGTTGTAGTTGTCACAATGCTATGGCCACAAGTGCCCGGAACTTGGGTCTTCCCAAGGTCGTCCCTTACTGCTTCTGCATCTGATGAATGACTTAATAAAGCGTGATTCGGCACAGGCAAGGCTGGCAAGGCTTAGTCCCTCAGGAATGACAGTCTGCTCACACGCTAAGCCAGCCTTAGACTAGCGAGTGTGCCATCTGGAATCTAGAGCAGTAGACAGAAGAGAAACACTAAGTGTCGATGGTACCTGAGACCACAGTCCAGATGAAAGTGAGGGCTGTGCTTAGTCCACATATTTCAATAATTTTAGTCTCAATAGTTTTTGTTTTTCTTTTTTTTAAATTTCAACCAGCCACCACTCTAAGACGTCTGCAGCCTTATGGAATGAAGGTAGGCCCAAGCCAGGGGTGAATGTGACTGTTCCTCTCGATGCCCTTCTGCAGGCCCAGGTCCTCTTTCTATGTCCCCGCAGCTGTAACGGCAAGCCCATCAGCTTGAGCTTCCTCTCCAGAGAGCTCTAACTATGCTTTCCTTCTGAGAACTGACTCAACCCACAGTTCATGCAGCCTGGAGGTGCTGGGGTTTAATGTCTTCAAAGTCAACCTTAACAAATGAGATTCAAGAGTCAGAAGGTAGCGGCTCTAACTTCTCCATCCCCTGGTGAAGTCCCTCTGACATATGACATCCTGGGTTTCTCTGAAGAACTCTGGAAATGAACTCTGGATACTCAGCGAGCAGAACTCCTTATTAAAACATTCTTTGTTAAAAGAAAAAAAACTCCTTTTTTTCTTTGTCTCATGAGACTCACAGCATCACCACGTGTATTATATATCTGCAATCAAATTCTTGTCATGACCCAAATGAAGACAGCAATTTGTCCTTACATGTTCACCTGTTCCATATGTTGGCTAGTTGCTACAAATACTGCTAATAATTTTGACATGAAAAATAACGCTTTATTAGTTGGTAGGCTTAAATTATGCAAATTTGTATTTCTAGTAAAATATGGAGTTGCAGGTTTTTTATCTTCTTTCTTTTCTTTTTGTTTTTTATTTTGTTTTGTTTGGTTCTGTTTTTGAGACAAGGTTTCTCTAGGAAACAGAACTGAATGTCTTGGAGCTCACTCTGCAGACCAGGCTGGCCTCGAACTCACAGAGATCCTCTTGCCTCTGCCTCCCGAGTGCTGGGATTAAAGATGTGTGCCACCACCACCTGGCCCTGGGGTATAGTTGTTTTTTTTTTAATCAGCTTATAAAAGATGAAGGAATTGGACATTAAAGAAAATGCAGTAATGTAAATCAGAGCCACACAAAACAGAATATTTTACTAACTACAGAAATAGTTGGCAAGACTATCACCTATCCAGAGATTGTTTTGAAATAGCTGTCATTGGTCAACTATGATGATTAATGAAATCAGCACCTTCAAAGTGACCACAAATAAATGCAGTGAGCCAAATCTAATGGGCGAACTTATACCCTTTAAAATTGCTGCGCTATCTAGGTTACTTGTCCCCCAGCCTATTCTGTCTATCTTTCATTTCATAAAAGATTTTACACACACACACAACACACACACACACACACACACACACACACACACGCTCACAGATGCACAGAAACTCCACCAGGATACACCTTCATACAAACACATATTTCATGTTTTATATTTTACTTTTTGGTTCTAAGCATTTTCAGAGTGTGCTCCACAGATTTGTCCACTTTCCCTTTGGCAGTACAGGCAGTATTGACTTTGGAATGCAGGTAACATAGAAAGCCGCACTGAGGGCAAGTCCACAGTAGCTCTTTATCTCCTGCACATATTAGGAAACCCTCCAGGAATGATGTTACTAAGGCAAATTTAGAAGGACCTCAGCATTCGTGGAGGAAAAAGTCAGTAGTGTCCAGAAAAGCCAGAGTGGTCAAACACTGGGAACAAGCAAACAGGGCTCATTTGAAATTGTACAAATATTTGTTGGCTGAATCCCATTTTGTTTGTTTTCACTTTGGCTGGGTGTTAGTTTCTGGACCCAGCGATGTCCAGACTCACTCTTTCTATGGGCCTACAGAATACCCAGATGTTGTCTGAGGCCCTGATACATAGCCCTCATTGACTGTTTTGTCTGTCTAGTACTGTTGTCCTCATCTGACAAGAGGTCTTCACTTTCTGCAAGAAACTGCTCCTTCTCTGCTTCACTTGAGTGATCCTAGTGCATCTGTTCTAGTGCCAAGTTCTCCAGGTACCCATGATGTCTCTGTCTCAGGGACAGGGCTGTGGATGACCACATACATCATATAAAGACCATGACTTCAACTGGCCAAGAGAGCCAGGCCAATTAGATATCTTCTTTGGGATCTAGGTAGACAGGTAGGGACCTTTCCTTTCCAGTGATGTGGTCTGAAATGATCTGGTCACTCTGCCACACAGAGAAAGCTGGCATAAATTTGAAAGAAGCCAAATTGCAGATTCATGACACCAAGTGCCAAGACATCAGTCTAGTATGTGGGGTTTCCTACCACCCACCTCTGCCTCCTCTAAAGTCTTCTGGGCGTGGCCAGACTTACCTCTCTTTCTGCAATCTCCTTTACTGTCTGTCCCATTATCCCTCTTCCCTGAACAATGGGGGAAACAGCAAGTTCTGGTCTTACAGCCAAGAGCTCTGATTAATGTATCTCATTGACTTCTTTTGCTGTTTCATTTAAATCGTTATAAAACCAACTGCTTGATTAAACAAACATTCTTCGGCCTTTCCTTCTTTTTGATATAGTAATTGGTTTTTATGGAATAGATGGCACTTTCCTGGGACTGCTTTCTGCTGGTGGTCTTTCTCCCCAGCCCCACCTAGCTCAGATGAGAACTAAGCTATTAGCGCTGCCAGGCTGGCTCCAGAGTTCACAGACAAGCTTCATTTGGGTACCATGCAGAAAGTATAGCATCAGTCATTGACCCCTAAAGCTGAAGGACTTCCAATATTCTCAAGAGTGTCCAAGAAATTCCCTCTCTGAAAGTTTTACTTCCAATGTGAACAAATGAAATGGTCTTGGTACGGTTTCTACCCATGAGACTCCCAGAACTATCTTTACACAGTTCTCAAGTCTTGCCTCCAGGCTGACCTCAGAGTTCTGCTTTATGCTTCTCTAATTACCTGCCCCAGCCTCATTCTTAATGCTTTGGAATTATCAGGACAGTACAAACATTAATCATTTCCAGTTTGTCAATACATCCAAAATATAGATTTAAAAGGAGTGTCTGGTTGTCATAGCTTGGGTTCCATGGCCACTTTCTCTGGGAGATGTCCAGAGCATCTATTTTAGCCCATTCAAAAGTATCTGCTGAGAAATTATAATCTCCAAGGAAACTGAGATGTCCTGAGTAAGGAGACTTCACACTAGAGAGCAAAATAACCACCAGTGGTGTGGGAGGTCCTTCTGTCTATGTGTTGTTTTTATTGGTTAATGAAGAAAGAAACTGCTTTGGGCCTATAGCAGAGCTATAGAGGAACAGAGCTAGGCAGGGAAAACTAAACTGAATGCTGGGAGAAAGGAGGTAGAGTCAGAGAGAAACCATTTAGCCCTGCGGGAGCCAGACAAACTTTAGCAGGTAAGCCACAGCCACGTGGCAATACACAGATTACTAGAAATGGGTTAAATTAAGATGTAAGAGTTAGCCAATAAGAAGCTAGAGCTAACAGGCCAAGCAGTGAATTAAATAATACAGTTTTCTGTGTGATTACTTTGGGGCTAAGCAGCCGAGAACAAAAAAGCGGCCTCTTTCCCTCCAACACACCAGTACCACCAAAGGGAGAGTTCACCTAACAGTGCCCACTGCAGGGAGAGGGTCCACCTAACAGTGCCCACTGCATGGAGAGTCCAGCTAACAGTGCCCACTGCATGGAGAGTCCAGCTAACAGTGCCCACCGCAGGGAGAGAGTCCAGCTAACAGTGCCCACCGCAGGGAGAGAGTCCAGCTAACAGTGCCCACCGCAGGGAGAGTCCAGCTAACAGTGCCCATTGCAAGGAGAGGGTCCACCTAACAGTGCCCATTGCAGGGAGAAGAGTCCACCTAACAGTGCCCACTGCAGGGAGAGTCCAGCTAACAGTGCCCACCGCAGGGAGAGTCCAGCTATCAGTGCCCATTGCAAGGAGAGGGTCCACCTAACAGTGCCCACCACAGGGAGAGTCCAGCTAACAGTGCCCACCACAGGGAGAGTCCAGCTATCAGTGCCCAGCACAGGGAGAGTCCAGCTAACAGTGCCCATGGCAGGGAGCATCCAGCTAACAGTGCCCACCGCAGGGAGCATCCAGCTTGCAGAACAGAACTGAATGCAATTGAGTTTAAGTTGCTTCACAAAATGCCACGTTTCCCTTTAATATGCAACTAGATGAGGCCATTGCTCTTGAACTTCCCATTTTCACTGTCCACCTTTCTGAGTCTTAGGCAGAATTTCTTGGATCTTTCTTCTCCCCTTGCCCATTTTAATAACACAAAACTATATCCTCAAATTTTCAAAATAAAACCTCCTTTCAAAATGCTACCTTATAACATGGGATGTACTCACTCATATTTGGTTTCTAGCCATAAATAAAGGACAGTGAGCTTATAATTCACGATCCTAGAGAAGCTAAATAAGAAGGTGAATCCAAAGACAAACATATAGGCATCCTCCTGAATATTAACCTTCATCAGGCGATGAAAGGAGACAGAGACAGAGACCCAAATTGGAGCACGGGACAGAAATCTCAAGGTCCAAATCAGGAGCAGAAGGAGAGGGAGCACGAGTAAGGAACTCAGGACCGCGATGGGTGCACCCACACACTGAGACAATGAGGATGTTCTATCTGAAATTCACCAAGGCCAGCTGGCCTGGGTCTGAAAAAGCATGGGATAAAACCGGACTTGCTGAACATAGCAGACAATGAGGACTACTGAGAACTCAAGAACAATGGCAATGGGTTTTTGATCCTACTGCACGTACTGGCTTTGGGGGTTGTATGCTCACCTTACTAAACCTGGATGGAGGTGGGCGATCCTTGGACTCCCCACAG
This sequence comes from Microtus ochrogaster, assembly GCF_000317375.1. Lineage (NCBI taxonomy): Eukaryota > Metazoa > Chordata > Mammalia > Rodentia > Cricetidae > Microtus > Microtus ochrogaster. The sequence continues at coordinate 1,724,141 of NC_022011.1, forward strand.
GTCAGGGAACCCTGATGGCTCTTCAAGCTGATGAGGGAGAGGGACTTGATCGGGGAAGGGGGAGGGAAATGGGAGGCGGTGGCGGGGAGGAGGCAGAAATCCTTAATAAATAAATAAATTTAAACAAAAAAAAACCAAAATGCTACCTTATGGGTCTATCTTTTCCCAAGTAGAAAAAGTTGTGTATCACCTGCCATTAAACTGAGAACAAGCAAGCAGAGGAAGAGAGTAAAATCCTGTTTTGATAAAACATTTTACAAGTCCAAATAAATATGTACTCCCAAAATCTTCATGGAGACCCACCAAACTTGAAGTAGTGGTCTGGGGGGGGGGCGGATAGAATAATGCCTCCTAAAACATGTCCTCATCTCAGTCATGTGGAACATGAGCTGTTTCTCTATGTGGACATGGGAACTTTGTGAACATGAGTAAACAGAGAATCTTGAGCAGGGAAGATTTGCATGGCAGTCCCAGAGAGGCTAATGTCACTGCTAGGTCCTTTAAGTGAACGAAGTGACAGAAGATCTGGTTTCAGGGAAACACAGCATAAGCAAGACAGAGATGCCACACTGGCTTTACAGATGGATAGGAGCCTAGGCCAGGAAGCCAGGAAAGAGCCTTTGGAGCCACAGGGGCAGGAAGCATCCTGTGTATAACTTCCAAGAGGATTCTAGTCTAGGAAGCTTTGCTTCTGACGTCTGACCTCTGGAATGTAAAAGAATGGATTTGTCATGTTTGTGTGTGTACAGATCTAAGAGAATGACTTTGCCGTGTTTGTGTATTTACTAATCTAAGAGAATGACTTTGGCGTGTTTGTGTGTGTACAGATCTAAGAGAACGACTTTGCCATGTTGATGTGTGTTCAGATGTAAGAGAATGACTTTGCCATGTTTGTGTGTGTACAGATCTAAGAGAATGGCTTTGCCATGCTTGTGTATGTACCGATCTTTAGTCAGTGGCAATTTGTTACAACAGCAACAGGAAAATGTTGGAGCAGTGTTCTTAGAAAGAGAGCTTCAGGGTAAGAAGACCCACAGGAGAGAATAAGGGATGTTGATCATTACAAACTGGAAATCTTTCAGAAACATCCTACTTTTGTGTGAAATGTATTCTTGCTCATGTCATACAAATGAGCTGGTTAAAAACTCACTTTCAAAAGATACCACTGGTCCTTGGACTTCCCACAGGTCAGGTAACCCTGATTGCTCTTCAAGCTGATGAGGGAGAGGGACTTGATTGGGGGAGGGGGAGGGAAATGGGAGGCGGTGGCGGGGAGGAGGCAGAAATCCTTAATAAATAAATAAATTAAGAAAATAAAGAATCAAGAACTCAAAAAAAAATAAAAAATAAAAATAAAAAATTTAAAAAACAAACAAACAAACAAAAAAAGATACCGCTGAACTTGTTTAAATTATAGAATTCCTGAAGGAAAGATTTTGTATTTAATGTCTATAGATATATTTTTTAAAATACATATACAAGGAGGTTGCTTTAGTTAATAAATCTATTTGCCTAGATATACACACATGCATTATTTATTTGCTTATTTATTTGATCCACATTGAGATTTGTTTTCCTCTTATGTAAACTGGAGACCAGCAAGTGGTCCAGAGAAAGAGAATTCAGGTTGAGTTAGAACTTCAGGGTGAGTCATCTCTTGGGCTCCTTCAGTCTCTCTCAGGCAGTCTGCACACACGGCTTCCATTTTCAAAATGCTTCAGGGCCGCAGGATGACCACAGGTGCAGCAGTCATGACATCTGAGTTCAGGATAAAAAGAAGAAAGGTGGATTTAAGGGAGAATGCTTCAGATGAATCAGGCCTGTTAAAGAGCAGTTTAAATCTGCTCTGGCAAGAATCTAACTGCATTGCCACCCCTGTCCCAGGGAAGCCAGGAAATGTAAATTTTCAGTTGGGTACATTGCTACCCCCAACAAATCAAGGTTCTTTAGTGAGGAAGAAGGGGAGAATGATTTGGGGTAACAACTAGCAGCTTGTGTACAAGCTTCAGTGACAACTCATACATAGAGGGGACCTTTGTAGCTCTGTCTTCAGTAATAAACTTCCCCGCCGGGCGATGGTGGCGCACGCCTTTAATCCCAGCACTCGGGAGGCAGAGACAGGCGGCTCACTGTGAGTTCGAGACCAGCCTGGTCTACAGAGCTAGTTCCAGAACAGGCTCCAAAGCCACAGAGAAACCCTGTCTCAAAAAAACAAAAAAACAAAAATAAATAAATAAAAATAAACTTCCCCATAAGGAACAGTCCGTAACTGTTCCAGGCAGTGCAAACACACAGACCCTAGACATTTTGCAACTCTTCAAAGCTAATGTGTTAAAAGCAAAGGAGGCAGGGAGAAAAGACAAAAAACTTAGAAACAGTGAATTCCATTGTGATTAGTTCTTATGGTATCTACTCAGTAATTTAGGATTAAGGAAAGCATCCTCGTCTAAGATGAGCTTCCCAGGGGCTGGAAACTGCCTATCATTTATGGGTTGAAGCATTTTTTCCTCATTACAAGTTACATAGATCCTCGCCGTAATTATTCAGCCACCCATAAGGCTGCACTTCCGGGTCGCCCATCTTCAGCGTGTGACGTACTCACACAAACCCTTGTGTGCATGCATGGGTGGTCCATCATCTGCGTCATCGGTGTGTGACACACTCACACAAACCCCTTGTGCACATGTGCAAGGCATGGGTCACCCGTCATTAGCGTGTGACATAGTCACGTCTTCCCCTGTGCACATGTGCTAGCTAGGCAGCTTTTAAAAGCTGGATAAGCCATCTTTGTTCTCTCTGTCCCCAGCTCAGAGAGGCAGCCCCTCTCCTTCTTTCCTTCTCTCTCTCTCTCTCTCTCTCTCTCTCTCTCTCTCTCTCTCTCTCTCTGTACACCGTTTTTCCCAGGCCTGTGTGCACTTTCCCCCTCTAATAAACTCCTCAGTGGGTTTGTTTATGTCTCGTGTTCTCCTCTCGCTCGGGCCAGATCATTTCATTGGTGCCATGACTCGGATCATTTCACTCACTGCAGCTGGTAACTAGAGAAAGTTTGTTGACCACAGGTTCAAGCATGACTCCTCTTTGCAAGGTGACAGACACAAAAGTTACTGAACTAGAGGTGAGCTGTTCTCAAGCTGATACAAGGATCTGAACACTGTCTTGTAGAGTGGGGTCCACCCAAGGCTCAGAAACTACTAGCCACAGATGTACATCTGACCCTCAAAGGGAGGGGTTTCTGGCTTAGGGCCTGTGAAGGAGCCTCTGATCTAGCAAGACCCTCTCAACAAAGGATTGGCTTAGCACATGAAATCCTAGAGAATGCAACATTTCATGGGAATCTGAGATGGAAGAAAAGCCTAGAAACAGCTCTGGGCAGATAACATTCAAACTGTTTAGGGGTCTCTGGTACTGTTGACAGACAAGCAGGGGCATTGAGTAACGTGTCACACTCCAGACACGTGAGGGAAGAGAACTCGAAACTCACAATTCTCGTGGATCTACTGGCATAGGAAGACAGAGAAACTGTGGGAATAAGGCAGAAGAAATCTAATTATTTTATCAAAAAGATCCCAAAATAAAGGATAAAAGTGAGGAGCTGCAACATAATGGTTGGTTATCTGTTGAGTTGGGATCTGCGTGTGAGGAAAAACAGGTCATTTGGTTCTCCATCGGGGGTCTGGTTCCACTTCCTGTAATCTGTCCCTCTTATAGAGCTGTCTAGTTTGAAGGACACCAAGGTGGGGTGTGTGTGCATCTTGCCAGTTCTCCACATCATCACTGGGCTATGAAAATAAATATTGAAATATTTTTAATTTATTGGAAATTTAATTTATTAAAATATTGGAATGAGGAAACTAGGCAATATGAATATCCATGCTATGAGGTGACAGCCACGCCATCTCTCACCGCAGGAGGCATTTCTCTCGTGTAGAGCAGAGCATCTTAGCACAGAGGCCTGACTATGGCATCTTTTCTTCACAGTGCTACTTCCCACACTCCAGTGTGGCTGCTTGCATGAGCTAAGCTTCAAGGTTTATAGATTGTGATGACTAATTTGTATAAATTGACCCTTATATATAATCGACCTTAAAAGATTTCAGAAAATGAGAAAAAGCCTTGTTGATGAAAAATCGTGGGGCTGGAGAGTTGATTCAGAGGTCAAGACTATGTACTGCTCTTGCAGAGGACCTGGGTTCAGTTCCCAGCCCCATGGCTCACAGCGTCTGCGACTCCAGGCTGGTGCCCTCTTCGGGCCTCTGAGGACATGCTTGCCCTTTGGTGCACATATACACAAACAGGTAAAAACATGCACAACTAGACAAATCAATAAAACGTCTAGAAAACATTATTAAAGTAAACAAAGTCACAAGAGATAGGAGCACAGCTGATCTGTGTGCCTAGACCAGGTCGTTTCAGTCACTGTAACTTCAGACCCTAACCAGGAGGTTGCTTTCCCAAACTGAAAGTGTCCCGACAACTGACAGAAATCTGGAAGTGTATCTGCTATCATATAAAGAAATCTCACTCGGCGGCATCTATCAGGTTTCTATTGTGTCTGCGAAATGTAGTTTTCAATTATGACAGCCACTCAAACCAATGACAAGACAAACCGAACAGAAACACAGATCTTTGAGTTACAGCTCTCACAGACAGAAAGCCAGTCTTCAAAAGCAGCGATGGCCAGTCAGTTCTATTACACTGGGTGTAATAGCAATTTTAGGGAAAGATGAGCATCATGAATAAAAATTATTAGACTTTCATTAGTTTATTCTAATTTAGGTCATCTTTTCAACATATCTATTTTGTGTTTGATATATAAAATACATTAATATAGCAATGCATGCCATGCACAGAACAAAATGGAGACATATGTATACACTTGGAAACTGCTAGCTGATGTTTTATTTATGATTGCTTATAAAGCAAAAAGCATTTAGAAACCACTGCAAAGGATCATAGTAAGTGTTAATGATTTGTTCATTAAAAAATCTAATCCTTCTCAGCTGGATGATTCTCTGGGGTAATTGGATAATCAGTTTTCATTGCTGTGACCAAGTGCCTGAGGTGAACAACTCAGCAGACAAAAAGGTTCTTTTGAGCCACGGTTTCTGAGCTTACTCCATACCACTTTCCTCTGCTGTCTTCCAGCCTGTGGTGAGGCAGAGTGTGGTGGAGAGGAGCGTGCTGTGAACGAGCCACTCATGGCAAACAGGAAGAGAGGACAGGGCTAGAAGGCCATTCTCTCCTCGAAGGGCTTGCCTTCCAATGAACTAACAGTTCCGCTAGACATCACCTCTGTGTGTTTCATGGTGTCCCTCAGTACCATCACCTGCAGACCAAGCCTTTATCGTTTGAACCTTTGGTGGACACTCAAGCTCCATATGATGGTTGTGACTTATGCCTTAACACATTAAATGCAACCTCCTTGCTCCATCCTTCCTCTCCGCTCCACAGCAGGTTCCGTCACTGACACCCAGGATCCCCAACACTCTCTTGCATGATGATGACGTCAGTGGATACATGATCCCCATTGCTGATGCCGAGAGCACAAGGAGGGCTGCTGTCATTGCATGCATGACGATTGCCTCTCATGCCCAACAAAGGCTCACACAGAAGGGAGGGGAAGATGAAACTGTGTTTCGGAGCTCCATAGCCCTCATGACCACGCTGAGAAGTACACTATTCCACGCATTGTGGTGGTAACTATGTGCTGTGATGCTTCTCCTCCCGGATCCACCAGGCCACTGCTTCTGCAGGAGGCTGCTCACCCTTCACACACTCAAAACAGTGGGACATCCTTCGTCTTGACTCACTTCCCTGTTAAATCATTCTCAGCTTCTTCCTAACGAGTGTAGTCACGTCACGCCTATGGATATATAAACATGCAATAAACAACTGGATGTATTAAGTATCATATAGATTACAGATTTGTGGCTTCTAATAAGCTGCAGTGACAACTTTGATATTAAAAATAATCCTAACATGCTGGAGAGATGGCTCAATGATTAAGAGCACTGTCTACTCTTCCTGAGGACCCAGGTTAACACACGTGTGGTGGCTCACAATCACCTGTAGCTCCAGTTCTAGGGGATCTAATATCCTCTTCTGGCCTGTGTAGGTGCAGGCACACACATGGTACCCATACAGACATGCAGACAGAAACACCCATACAGAAAAAAAAAAAACCCAAATAAGTTAACAAAAATTTTAAATAATGCTAGTAACTCAATTGTTTATAAAGCATGAAATACATTTTAAACTTTGTTTTTTTATTCTTTCTTTTAATTTTTGGCTTTTAAAGCTTTTTTTAAATTTTTTTTTATTGAGAAAAGGAAAAAAAGTTTCCGCCTCCTCCCAGCCTCCCATTTCCCTCCCCCTCCTCCCACCTTTCTCCCCCTCCCCCCACTCCTCTCCCCCTCCCTCTCCAGTCCAAAGAGCAATCAGGGTTCCCTCTTTTAAAGCTTTTTAATTTAAATTTTTAAGTTTTTTAATATTTCATATTTGAGTGCTGTATTTACTATCATCTTCACCCTCTTCTCCCATTTCCATTTAAGAAGGACTTGATGGCACAAACCTGTAACTCTAGAGACTGAGGCAGGGGGGTTGCAACTCTAAGATCTTCCTGGGCTATAAAGTGAGTTCAAAGCCAGCTTGGGAAATTTACAGAGATTATGTCTCAAAACTTAAAACAAACAAACAACAGCCAAACAGTAAAAAGAGGGGGCAGGGTGGTATCTGAATAGTAGAGTATTTGTTTAGCTTGAGTAGGGCTCTGGGCCCAATCTCCAGTGTTGAAAAAAATAGGAAAAAAGTTTGTAAACTTAACAGACTCTCTATTTTTTTTTAAAAAAAAAAAACTCAGTCTCATTCCTGCTGTATTTGATTTGATTTGTATAAACAACCTTAGTTTGTCAGCAAATTGCTCTTCGTGCCCACAAGTAAGTATAGCAGTTTCCCGAGTTCTGAGGTGCAGAATATGGACCAGACACTACCTTATGACTTAGGGAGACAAGCCATATAAACATGCAATTACCTAAATGTGTGCCTAACTACAGTTCTGTGATTGCAGAGAGGGTGTGGGAGGAGGGAGACACTGCGTGCTGGCAACGGCTGCCTTTTTCCTCTATGCTAGCCTGGCATTTTCTCCTTACACCTCGGGCTGGAATTAGCTAACACAAGGGCAGTTATTTAGCTTATACATCACATGGGCATAAGCGAATGGTCATTAATATAAACCGTGTAAAAACAAGACCGAGACACCTCTTCACGAGGGCTTGCTGGTCTGCAAAATATGGTGGGAACAGAGAACAATTCAGCTCTCACCAAGGAAACAGAAGCGCGTTCTCCTGGAACTGGGGAGAGCTAGAGAAAGAAACACGGATGCAGTCGAAGGACAGAGTGAGCGCCGTCTGTACTCTCAGGTCCTTCTTCCTCCAGGTCACTTTCACCCTGCCCTCCCACCCCCCCCCCCCGTGCCCAGCAAACATTCTAAGCACTGTACTTTTATTAACACAGTTGGTTCTTATCCTAATCTCTCTGGGAAATGCTAGTAACCCCCTTTGACAGATGTGGAACCTGAGGCTCCAAGAAATCACACATCTTCCATGAGCAGCTGGAACTCAGGCACACACAGTCTGGCTTTGGGGCCTTGGTTCCAGTTCAGTTCCACGTACTGGAGGGGCGACTCCATGCGTCAGAACCACCAAGGGTCGTGGGTGGAGTGGGCAGGGAAAGGAAGGCTTTAAAAGCTATCATGAGCTGGAGCTGAGAATTTGCAAAGCAAAAAGGAAGAGAAACCTTGTTAATTCTAAGAAAATTGCAAGAGACAGCGAAAGGAGCAGAGGAACAAGACACGGAAGAAAGAGACAAAGGAGGCATCTTTGCCCTAGTAAGCCTGGGCCAGGGCCTGAGCTCAGAGACTGGATATCTGCTTTTCTAATGAACCACACTGGAGGCCCAGGGCTTCTGCAGCACCACCACCTGCACTAGGGCCTCTCTGTGCAGCCATCATGAGGGCGATGGGGGTCAGAGACAGGGTGCTGTGATGACTTGGGATTCTTTCTTGACTCCTGTGACACTTGGACACCTCCTGGGTCTGTCAACATAGAACGTCCAATCCCATTCTTTTCTCCACGACCTTGAATCTTAACTTTGGTTCTGATCTTAGATGACCTAACTTGGGGGCAGCATGATATGGCACACCTTGGCCAGTTACTGGAAATGCCCTGCTGAAGAACATGGTATCCAGAAGGAGGACAGAGTTCCCTCCAGGAGCCGAAGAGCCCAATCAATACGTATTGCATGGAGCCAGGATGTGACGACTCATCATGCTCAACATAGTAATCTGAGGATAATAACACAGCTAAAGGAATAATATTCCATTTAAGGTAATGTCAAGAGAAAGCTGAGGGGAGAAAGCCAATTTTGCATTCCATACCTATTTTGAGGGCTTGCTAAGCACTGCCCTAAGACATGAACACATTCTGCCCCTGCCTTCGTGGGTCCCAGGGCAGGGTGAAGAGGCCATCCAAAGACCACAGAGGGAAAGAAGTCACCTTAGTCGGGGCACCCATAAGTCATACTTGCCTTCCCTCCTGCTTTTTTCCCTTCTCAAGCTTGCAAGTGAGGTGACCTCTACCCATCCATCCTGCAAAGCAGTCTAGAGAACACTTAGGAGCCACCCCCTCGTGGTCTTGTTCTCGTCTCTCCGAGGTAGGAGCGGCTAACCTCAAGACAGCCCACCGTCTGCTAGACCACACGGAGCAGAGGTGGTGTGAAGGAGACCAACATGCTTTATTTTTTTCTTCACTTTGGGGCTCTTGACCCTTCAGTCCACACAAAGCTGCCTCTGCCTTCTCTTCGCACAAGCTCCACCATGTGCACCTAGATGCCCTTCCCCGAGCTCCAGTTTGCACACCAAAAGCCAGTGCTGGTGGCAAGCTCACACTGAGTCCCAAGCTTTCAGAACTAAGGAACTTGTTCCTGGACTAGATCCGTTCTCACTGAGTTTACCTGGGAAAAGAGTGAGGGCAGACAGCACCCACTCCAGTAGACGCCATGAACATTCTTACCAGACACTACTAAGCCTTCCGTAGCTACTCCCAAGCTTTTTCTAATTTCTTCTCAACATGGAATTTCATTCTGTTTTGAGTTCTCATGGGCTGATCAGGCTGGCTCCTCGGGTTTAAGCTTTGCCACAGTCACTGGTTTGCCAGTCTCTTGTATGGTAAGTTAATCAGTAGACGTTCTAACTGTCCAAATCTCCACTTGGGCAGCATGAACTACATGAGAGAGACCAACTCTCATCAGTTTGATGACACTGTATACATGAGCTTCATCCATGGCAGCCACATGTCTTTCTTCTCACACCCCAAGTCAACAATGGCCATTGTTTTCTATTTAAGACTTCCACAGCAACCACCTCATAAGGCCTCTGCAAGATCGGAGATAATGCCAAGCACCTAGCTGGTAGGTATCGCGCCCAATGGGCAATAGCCTGGGAGTGATCGCTGCTGGTGTCACCCACTGTGTTGAAGAAACATAAGCACAGATGTGTTGAGTCACTCCTAAAGGAATAACAAGTAACTTCTCTCCACTATAACTAGGAGAGATGGGTGGGGGAGATTCTTTCTCTTGATCTCAATGGCTGTGCCCAGTCTAGTTCCCTAGTTGATTGCTGATCTCACCCTGGGAAGCACAGTCTGTGGGTTTCAACCCTGCAGGTGTGCAGGTTTAATGCCCCTGTGGATACACGAAATCAGAAGAGATCTCAGCTACGTTCTTATGGACACCTCTGGAGCATCCATTAATGCCCGAAACAGCAGGATCTTCAGGATCCTGACCTGAACACACACCTTCACACATGTGTGACTCACACAGAAGCCTCATATAACAATACAACTCAGGTTTGAATAGAGTTTATCCTTTTCAGAATTCATGTTGTGAATTTGTAAAGGGTACACATTCAACCCCAGAATATCAGGGGTTGGGCATTTGGGAGCAGATTAAATTCCCACCAGTTCCTCGGGGTGGGGTTGCCATGACTAAGCATTGTAGACTTTATAGGAAGAATAGAAATCAGAACACACGTTTCCTCTGTCTCACGTTGTGTGATAGCCTCCACCTTCCCGGAAGTCTGCTAGGGAGCAGGCCATCACCAAATGAGCCCATTGGCTTTGACAATCCTGGTTTACCTAGTTTGTGGCATCATGTGACTCACACTAGCCAAAAGACTGGCAAATTCCCTTACCACACAGAGGAGACAGGGCTTAAAGAAAGCAAAAGGCACCCTTTTGGCTGTGTATGCATGTTTGTATATAGGGTGCATGCATGCATGTAGATGCACGTGCATGTTTGTGTGGATGCATATGGAGACTGAGACACAGTCCTTCATTGGCCTGGCTTCTTTAATTAGGCTAAACTGACTATCCGATAAACCCAGGTATCATCCTGTCTCCATCTCCCCAGAACTGTAATTACAAATGTGGTCCACCATGCCTAGCATTTTTGTGGTGTCCTAGGGGTTGAATTCAGGTTCTTACACTTCCAAGAGAAGTGGTTTACACACTGATGCATCCCTCAGGCCCGTAAATTGTTTTAAATATTGAGATCCTCTAAATTATGGTTCTTAACCTGTGGGTCACAAGACCTCAGAGGGTTTCATATCAGATGTCCTGCATATCAGATATTTACATTATGATTTGTAACAGTAGTAAAATTATAGTTATGAAATAGCAACAAAATAATTTTATGATTGGGGTCACCACAACATGAGGAACTATATTAAAGGGTCACAGCATTAGGAAGATTGGGACCTACTGCCCTAAATCAATTTGAAATCCAAGAAGTACTGAAACTGTCATATTCTTACACACAGGGGTCCAGTGACATTGTGCTGTGGACTCAACCCATTTGCTATGTGTTTTCCTCTTCCAAGTCTTGAGAGTGATTGGCTGCCATTTTTGTTTCTGTTTTTGATGTTCTGGATAACAGATAATGATAAAATATAGTTTAAGTATTATTTTACATCAAACGTACAAAGGTTTATTGTGTGTGTGTGTGTGTGTGTGTGTGTGTTTGTACATAAGTGGGCACAGTGCCTTTAGAGACCTGAAGAGGGCATAGGGGCCCCTGGAGCTTGAGTTACAGCCTGTTGTGAATCACCTAAGGTGAGTTCTGGGAACACAATCTTAACCACTGAACTATTTCTTCAGGCTCAGGAAAACAAAGAATTCTGAGAAACTGGTCTGTTGAGTTGACCCCGTAGATGGTGGTCATGGTGATGTTGAATTGACTCCTTAGATGGTGGTCACTGTTACAATGATGTTGCCAATGTTGGTAAACAGTGATTGCACTTTGCCCTATTAAAGAATCATTGTAAAAATGCAAACCCTAGCACCAAGATGTACCCCATGAGACAGCAATGGTGATCCTCCTTCAGTGTCTTCCTGGGTCCACAAACCCATCTTGAGTACAAGACTCAGGCCTTAGGCATGAGACCCAGGCTACAGTATCACCATTTTCCAACAATGCATCCTTGAGCACATCATCTAATGTCACCATTTTATAACCGTGCATCCTTGATCACAGCACCATCTAATCCTTTTAAACTTTCACCTTTGTCCGTAGTTGGGCACCACTCCAAACCATGGGACCCCTGAAAGGGTCATATGATCACATTTTATGCACGTACTCATTGTGCTTCCCACAGCCCCCAGAGCATCCTTAGTTCCCAAATTCCTTTCTGTGTCTTGAAGTTTTCAAGTCTGAGCTGGATGCTCGGTGGGGCCAGGGAAGACAATGCATCTTTTCTTTTACCCTTCTCACTCTTGGAGACATCGAATTGATGACATTTGATTCAAGTCATCCTCCTATCATCCATCCACGGATAACCTGCTTTTTTGCTTTTGGATAAATTCATTGTTTTGAGTAATACCATAAGCATCCAGGTAGTCAGACTGTATTGTATCATTGTATCGAACACCAGGACCTTGACAATAGGTATCTCATGGTGAGTCACTGGTTCCCAGTCTCCTTCTTCCTACTGTACCACCTTCCCTGTTTGTCTTGCTCCACCTAAAGTAATCCTTGTCTTCTCCTTCATTCTCCAAAATCTAGAAAAGTTTCTTCATTGAATGAGCAGGGTCACCGCCCATGCTGAGCTAAACTGCAAAGATATCCCAGTTGAGTTCACCCACTGTTTCGCATGGTTCTTCCTTCCCTGGCAGATCCACGGGGTGGAGGAGCCAGGATGTCTTAGGGAATCAGGCTGTGCAACTTTTCATAGGACAGTAGGAAGATCGTCTAAAGTAAACACGAGCATGTCCTAGAATTCGTGTTTTGGAATCAAATACTCTTAAGTTAGAGGCCAATGGGAGGAAATTAAGATTAGATGTGGCCATAAAAGAGAGGCTCTAAGATGGTATGAGTGGTTTCCTAAGAGTAAGAGACTTAAGCCAGCAGCTTCCCGTCTGGCCATGTCGTGCTCTCGGCCGCGTAAGACACTGAGCCAACGTGCACACCACAAGTTTGGACTTTCAACTCCAGAATGAGTCAAATGGACCCCCGTTGTTTATAAACCCCTGGAGCCAATCAATAGAAGACAACCAAGACACTCTTCCTTTCCGTCTTGTTCTGGTCATGTGCTCAATCAGTGCCATCTTCAGGAAAACAACATATGGGAGCTGGAGAGAGAAGAGATCGGCACATGGTAACTTGTCTCTTTTTAGTTCTCAGAAGCTCGGGGAAGCTCTTCCAGGGAACACGGTTCCTGGCTGAAGTGTGCTCTGTGTGTCTGGTTTGTACTAGCAGCTTCTGGACAAGGAGTCTCAGCTGAGAGATCTGGGATCGTCACAAGCTGGTGTGGAAGGACTTTGTGGTGTGCTTCTCTCCCATCGAAAGGATAGAAACCCCTTTTCAGAAGTTTTGCAGTGCAATAAAACGGTTCACTTGTGCCTTCTGCTCCCCACTCTTCCCTTTTCCTTTGCAGACAAGCCACCTCTGCTTTCCTGGGGTTCAAGAATGCTTATGTAGCCTTTCTTCACGGACAGTGAGCTTTACATTATCCACACTGTGGCACTGAAAAGGTCTATGTAGAATTCTTCTGCCTCCAGACACATTATCTAGCACCAAGCCATCTCTGACCGCTCCACTATATGTTTAAAAAGCAAGTACATACAAACTCATTAGAAAATTAGCAAAAACATGTACAAACATACGCATTTCAAAGTTGTTCCCGAATTTGGAATTATCAGAGTCACTACTCTCATCTCTCAGGATGCTAATAAAATTTTTATTTGAAGACTATTAAATTGTTCTTTAGCCTTCCTTTTTCTGAGATAAATCATTTCATTTTTATCCATCTGTAACAAGAAACACTCCACCCTGTCCCACCCTGGTCTACACAATATAAGGTGCAATAAACCCTGTCAAAGAAATCGATCCTGCAGGAGCACAAGAAAAACGAATTTCAAAACTCCTGCCAAGTACGGTTGAGGCCACATGATGACGCGCTCCCTAGAGAGACGGCAGTGATGTTCGACAGGAAGTGCAGGGCCTGGCTCAGAGAGAGGCTGGCAGTTAAGTTGGCTGCCATGTTTTATGTGATCAGGAGACTCTGGGATGGGGGAGAAGAAGAGGGAGAGAGAAAGAGCCCAATAGGGCTGCAAGCTAGGGTCTGAGGGAGTAGTAGCTGGCAGCATGAAATGCCCCGGAAAGCCCTTTACTGAAGATCTTCACATTGGTATCTGTAACGACACTTTATTCTGAGTTGTTCCCTGCTCCAAGTTGTGCCAACATCTTCACCCTTTGTCCTCAGACTCTGACACAAGTGTCTATTTCTGACAGCCTTTGGGAGTGGATGAGGCACTGGGAATGGATGTCAGACTTCAGCATCTGTAATTTGAGGTGTTTCTATAGAGACAGGGCTGATGCCTGGGGAGAGTGTGAACAGTACCGAAGTCCTGAGGAAGGGGATTCAAGCTAATGAAATGGCCTCCGAAGCTAAGCATTTTGGAACACACCCGTGAACCTAGTAAGTATCCAGTGAGCTGAGGCAGCAGGCTCATGAGTTTGTAACCAACCTGGGTTGTACGATGAATTTCAGAAAGCGGGAGATGAAGCTAGGAGCCGGGAGAAGCAGCTGTGTAGGGCGCTGGGTTGAACATGGTTGAACACAGTCATAGAAAACAGTGGGTAAATGAGGGGCTAAGTTCAGCTATCCTTTGAGTTTAACAATGGGTTCAAGCTCAATATTTCTTCTTATACCTAATACGCAATAATGACTTGAAAACAGTCAGATGTCTAACAAGCTGCGATGGCTGTTGAGATCTAAACAGGAAACAGAACTCCATGGATGAGAAAATCCTAACTAATTCAATAGCGAAGTTTTAGTCCTATTTCCTATAGGAGCCTTGGAATCAATTTTGTTATGATTCACCTCCAAATTGTCTCAAGAACCAAGGGAACTGGCTATACCAGAAGATTACCAGTTCTTGAGCATCTCAGCATCAGTCTAAAACAAGTCCAGGGTATTCCTGGTTGCTGCCCTTGGCATCCTTAAGATGTCAGTGCATCTTCCCATGCCTGAAGAATTTCCTTGGAGGAGAGACTCTGTTGCTGGAGCCACATGGCTCACAAGGCCAGAGGGAGTTCCTCTGGTGTGTCCCTGGAGTGTCCCTGGCGTGTCCTGGTGTATCCCTGGTGTGTCCTGGTGTGTCCCTGGCGTGTCCCTGGCATGTCCTGGTGTGTCCCTGGTGTGTCCCATCATCACACGTCTGTACCTTAGGTGGAGGGAGCATGTCCCTGGTGTGTCCCATCGTCACAGGTCTGTACCTTAGGTGGAGGGAGCATGTCCCTGGTGTGTCCCT
>NC_022011.1:1739339-1740546 GCF_000317375.1 Microtus ochrogaster
TGGTGTGTCCCTGGTGTGTCCCATCATCACAGGTCTGTACCTTAGGTGGAGGGAGCATGTCCCTGGTGTGTCCCATCGTCACAGGTCTGTACCTTTTGTGTAAAGTGCATCAGCACAAGGTAGAGGGCCTGAGTCACAATAGCACGTTAGGTAGAGTCTCTCAGGAGCTTTAACGTCATTGGGTGCCAGAGGCACCAGTTTGGAAACTGAGGCAGGAGTGAGGAACAGGGAATCAGGACGAGCAGCTGACGTCAGTGCCAAGCATTGTCCAATCAAGTCACTCCCGCCTGGGCTGTGGGATACCCATAGTTCCTTTGTGGCACTCAGGTTTTAAAACCATGCCTGAGATCATCCAGTTTTCTAAATATTTTCCAAGTCAATTTGAGTTTAGACAAAGATATAACAAGAAAATAAAACTGCAGAACAATATTTTTTATAAGCACAGATACAAAACTCCCCAATAAAATACTAGCAAAGAAAATGTGCTAATGTCTAAAAGGAATTGCATATTATAATCAAATGGGATTTACCCCAGATCTGAAAGGCTTGCACACTATTTGAAAATCAATTACTATAATCCATCCTATCAACAGGCTAAAGATGATACATTTGTTATAACTGATGAAACCATATCGACACATCCTTCACTTCTATAAAAATTACATTATCATACCAATGCATACAGGAAAAAGCATCTGGCAAAAAGGAACACTTAATCACATTTTAAAACTCTTGGAATATTAGGAAATGTGGAAATCCCTCGTTATAAAGAATATCTACAAAAACTCAGCAGCTAGCATATTGCTTAATGGTGAGAAGCTATGTTTCCCTGACAAGATGGGGGATGGGGCAAGGCATCCCCTCTCGCCGCTGTTCTTTAACATTGCTCTGGAGAGCCTTCCTAGTCAAATAAGAGAAAAAAGGGAATAGAAGGCAGAAAGATGGTAAGGGAGAAACAGGAGTGGACTTCTTATGGATTACATGATTCGTTGTATAGGAAATTCAAATGGAGTGGAGGAAAAACATGCCAGAACTAATGATATGACAGCAAGCTGTATCCTTACAGGTCGGAAGGTTTATATCTAGTGTTCATTACTTTCTTATAATATGAGGAATGGTTAATTAAAATTTGAAGTTAAAACACATTTGCCTAAATGGAATCATTAAATACCAGAGGTGAGGAGGTGGGGAAGTGAGGAGGAGGTGG
>NC_022011.1:1743292-1759415 GCF_000317375.1 Microtus ochrogaster
GGAGGAGGTGGGGAGGTGAGGAGGTGGGGAGGTGGGGAGGTAGGAAGAATCTTGGAGGATTGGGGGTGGGGAAACTGTGATTTTTAAAAAAATAACCTTTTGCCAGACGGTAGTGGTGCATGC
Source organism: Microtus ochrogaster (assembly GCF_000317375.1). NCBI lineage: Eukaryota > Metazoa > Chordata > Mammalia > Rodentia > Cricetidae > Microtus > Microtus ochrogaster. The sequence continues at coordinate 1,743,416 of NC_022011.1, forward strand.
CTTTAATTCCAGTACTCAGGAGGCGGTAGCAGGTGAATCTCTGAGTTAAAGGCCAGCCTGGTCTACAGAGTAAGTTCCAGAACAGCAAGGTTGCCCAAAGAGAAATTCCGTCTTGAAAACAAACAAAAAACTACCACTTATTCTAATTTGTTCAAAATAAATGTCTAACACAATGCATACATCTCTATGATGAAAACCAGAAAGTTGATGAAAGAATTTAGAGCAGAACTAGATGAAAGTTATTCCACATCCATGGATAAGAGGACCCATATTGTCAAAATAGCAAACCGGGTAAACAGATTCACTGCAATTTGTTAAAATCATTGTAGCTTAGTGGATATCAACACATCAGTCCCAAAGTTTATCAAAGAGGCCAGAGATGAGGAGTGGTCAACATGACATTGTCAACGAGGTCAAAGTTAACTGCACTACACGTTTAGTGTACTACACAGCTATTATAACCAAGACATTGGAAGGAGAGCAGACGACTGAACAAATGAGCCCTGAAAGGCCCCCAAATCATACAGTGAGCAGAGAAGTTCCCAGGAAAACTACTACCCACATGCACAAAACAAAAGAATTGTAGACAACACCTTCCATCTTTTACAGAAATTAATTTGAAATGGATAGGATGCATAAACACCAAACACAAAATGTCATCCCCTATAAACCTTCTGACCTACAAGCGCACAATTTACTATAATATTCATTCTAGGCCTTTTTTTTTCTGGTTCATTTGCCTTTTCTGCACAAAAGTGGCCTTTAAAAGTATCAAATATTTTGAAACTACAGAGTAGTGATTGTCCTTCCACATGCCATACAGTGGCTTTCTGAGGAGGACCCACGGAACAAAGAGGATCCCCAAACTAAACCTCAGTGGAGTAAAGAGGCGGAGAATAATCTTTGCCAACTATACCTCCAACAGACGATTAATATCTAGAATATATAAAGAACTAAAAAATCAATAAAGCAAACAATACAATCATTTCCTCCTTTCAGCGCCCTCTGTGCATATGTAGATGAACATGTGTGTGTGTCCACACTTGAGCGTTCTGGGGCTTGAACCTAGAGCCGCACACATGATGGGGGTCTCTCCCCGTCCTACACCCTCAGTTCCCTCTTCCGCATTATCTGAGTTTGCTTCTTTTTCTTGTAATCATGCACTAGACTTTCGGTTCTTTTCTTTTCTTGAGTAAGGTCTCCTTATGTAGACCTACCTGATCCGGAACTTGCTGTGTAGACCAAACCAACCATGCCTCTGCCTCCCAAGTTCTGGGACTTATGGAATGTGCCACCATGCCTGGTTTAAAGCACACATTACTTTTATAATCAAAATCACATTATATTTTATAGTTTTATATACAGTATAATCAAAATTTAATGCAGCAATGATCAAAAAAGAGAAACCTTAATTGATGTATTAATGAAGCCTTCCCATGCATGCCTCTTGGAAGTTTTTGGTTGCTTTCTGTTCCTATCAGGAAGAAACGGGAGTGCGTGAGCATGGTGGCATTTGCTGTCGTGCTAACAAATGGCCTCGTTGTTAGTAGAAGATGGATGAGCATCTTTCCTATAGCCTTGCACTGATTCTTTTAATAGTTAAATCTCCCTTGCTCCTTTCCTGTCACCTCCCAGACCCCACCTACTCCTGCCTCCAACTCACCCTCTCCACCGAGGAGAAATCTGGGGAGGCTTCCAAAACCTTATCCTCCTAAGACCTCCATTCCAGCTTGCTCTTAGCCTTTCGTCTGCTACCATGCTCACCTGAGGAATGGCTGCATTTTACAGAGAATATCTTCCTGCCTAAACCATCTTGTATAATTCAAAAACTTGCATAATTCAAGCCGACCTTCCCCCTGGACTGAATATGAAGTGTGGGTGGGAGGGCACAACCAGAGGGCACACGGGTCTGCACATAAAACACGTATTTGTTTGGAGGCTGATTTTTATTGTCCCTAAATTTCTTCTAGCATTTTGAAATGCTTTCTCTGCGTTAGAAGTGCAGAGTACCGTGGTGACTATTTGGCCTTCTGCTAGAGTTTAGCTTGCCTGAGTTCTGCTCCCAAGCCCCCGAGTTTTGAGTGCTTTCCAGCTCTCTATGTAATGAACTCTTGAGTGACCTGGTTGCAGCATTATAGGTAGAATAGAAAGAAGATTTTAAATTATCACAGCAGCAAATGTTAAAATAACAGAGAGAGGCCACCAGCTCACACACAGCTGTTCCCACGCATGTCAACAGCGGTGAGTCATTGGGCATTCACAAAGGATGATGGCAGGTAAGGTGGCCCTGCCTCGTGAGCAAAGTCAACACACCAATGCGCTCCTCACCTGCCCTGAGAGGATGCGATTCCTGCTGAAGTTTATCGGGTTGGCAAAGAATCAAATTGCCCCAAAATTTGAATATAAAATGAGCCTGTCGATACTTTAGATAACTGTGATTTTTTTTTTTTTTACATAGCACCAATAAAATACACCATGTGGAAGGAAACGCCCCCCTCAGCTTGCAGTCCAGGCTCTTCTAGCTCCGGCTGGCTTGTGTCTCCGACTTGCGCTCCTTTTGCTCTCCCTTCCTCCCCAGCCATCTTAGCCATCCCTCTCATTCTAGTGTATTCACATAAGTTTTAAATAGTTCAGTTTAGAAAACGAAGCTACTGCAAATCAGCAACTACCAAATGCAGTGATAGCTGTACCACCCAAAAGCAATCGCTGTTAATGTTTGAGCTTGCATCTTTAAGCCCTGTACATGCACGAAGACCCCGGAGTACGCATATGTGTTCACATGTGTAATTTTTCTTACAAAGAGGAATGACTGGATACTATTGTTGTGGGACATGGTCTTTTCATCTTATGGGGTCGCTAACTGTTTTCTGTGATTATTTTGAGAAATATGCATAGGTGTCTACTATTTTTTCATGATAGACTGAAATAATTTTGTAGTTTTGAACATTGAAATTGTTATTAAAACCCAATTTCTAGCTAGCTTACCTTTAAGTTATTGTAAATATCCTGCTCTTCTCCTCGGACTTTTTTGTAGGTCATACTACCTATAGTTTGCTCCATGTGCAAGGAACAAGAAATTTGATTTTTGCCTAGAAAGACTTTCAATCCGGCTGGGGTTTTGCCGTAAAGAATCCAACACTTACTGTGACAACTGGTTTTTACTGTGACTTGACACAACCCATAATCACCTAAGAAGGGATGTGGATGTGGGACCATCTTGGTGATGTTGAGCTGTCCGCATGTCTCTGAAGGGTTTCTTTATTTTTTAATAATTATTTTTATTTTATGAATGTGAGTATGTTGTCATCATGTGTATATTTGCACCAGGTGCATGCCTGGTAGCTTTAGAAGACACACACGCACACAAAAAGGTGTTGGATTCTCTACAACTAGTTATAGATATTTTTGAGCCACCATATGGGTGGTAGAAACTGAACTCAAGTCCTTTGTAAGAATAACAAGTGATTTTAATCAATGAGCCATCTCTCTAGCCCTGGGTTTTCTTAATCATGTTAACTACTGTGGGAAGACCCACTCTGATGTAGGCAGCACCTTGCCCTTGTCTTTGCTTTCTGGCGAGTGTAAAATTGCAACAGGTGGGCTGATGGGACAGCTGCTTTAAGTCCCTCTGCCTTGACCTCCCCAGTTGGTGGCCAGGAACCTGGAATTGCAAGCTAAAATAATTCCTTTCTCCCCCAATCGTCTTTCCTCATAATATTTGAACACAGCAAAAGTAAAGAAGGCACAACACCAACTACAGCCCCAGGCACAGCCCTATCTCACAGGGACAGTCAGTCCACCCACAGATATTCCCAAGGCCCTCCCTACTGCAGCCTGAATTCCTACGTCAGTTATTGATAGAGTGAAGATGGAGATCAACATCATCCATCCTTTTTGAATGTTAACTGAGGAAGTACTGGAACCTTCTACCTGCTTCAGGAGCAGCAGAGTGCAGAGCTGACAGACAGACACACTTTGGGGAAAATTCGCTGATTTTCTCCATCTATTTAGTGCTGTTCTGTGGCACTATTGAGCCTCTGTAGAACTGCTTCTATCTATGTATTCAGCTCACTATTTGGAAAGCACCTATCCTAGATTAGAAGACTTGACAGAGTGTTGTAGGAAAAATGGTCAGGAAACCAAACACAGCTGGGGCACATGCCATCTGTCCTCCAAGATGAAGTTACCTGATCAGAAACAGTTTGTGGCCCTGAGACCATCTTCTCTTATTGAAGACTTCCTGCCACTGATTTTCAAAATCGAAGCTCCAATAGAAACAGGAGCACAGATGACACTTGAAGTCACTCTTTACCACTGGGGTCAATGCCAGAGCTGCAGCCTAGAGTCCTCTGTCTCATCAAACTGGTTCTGCTACTGTACCTGCACAGCCCGAGATGGAGCCAACGCTCACAAAATACATCACCCCTAGAGTGCTTTGCTCTGATAATGTGTGAGTCTAATATATCTGCTGCTTTAATGATATACTGGTGTAATACATCATGAGGGCAAGGACTGGGGATGCTTTGTGGGAAGAATGGTGCCATTCAGAAAATGAAGGATTTAAGAACAGACTCATTAGGGTTACAGGATAATAGCCAACATATGCAAGTCTGATAATGCTAATTTTGGTCTGTTTTCTGCAGTTAAGTAAACAGCTCCCTGGCTCATCTCCCCAGCATGCCCATTCAGGGGCGGATATCCCTAAAACATTTACTGCTACTTATTGTATAAACTCACTCTGGACACACTAACAGTGCCTCCGGTGAACCTCAGCCGGAAACCTCCCTGTATCCAGTTACATTGTTTTCACTGGAAGGTCCTCCTGATTTACCCCAACCCTAGGAAGCCAAGTAACATTGACCTCTGGACAGTTGGAACACCATATCATCTCTCATTACAATAATCTGAACTCCAGTCGCTGCTCAACATTAATTATTGCCAAGGCAACAACATTTTCTTGCTACTTGACAGTTGATCTTCATCCTATCATTAACCTTAGGTCAATTTAATCCCAACCTCCATTTTCAGCACTATACAGACAATTTATTTTTGCATTTTTTTCAACCACCCAAAGACAAACAATGTCAGCCCACTGGCGCACTGTTTTATGCATCATGGTGATGACATGATTTAAAGACATTCAGACATCAAAGTTTAGAGCAAACCAAACAATCGGAAGTCAGAAATAAGATGCCATCATGGTTTATATTCCTGGAGGAGTATTACCTGAGGAAGGACTCAGGATGCATGGGTACAGGAATCAGAATACACTTCATTGCAGGATTATTCTTTCTGTATAATCCACGATTTATAGGATGTATCTACTAGGCAGATTCTCCACTGAGGTATGGAATATAATCCGGTCAATGTTCTATAAGCCATGAGAGCAAAAATTCAAATAATCTTATCCCCCCAAGATATTTTTTTTTCTTCCTAGAAAGGAAAGTATGATCTTATAGGGGAAGAGAAGCTGGAATTCCTGCTGAGAAATTTATTTGGTGTTTTCTGTTCTTCTTGACCTCATGCTTATATGAAATGCCAGAAACAACAGCTCGACACAGCAAGGCTGCTGAGACAATGGTGCTTAATGTGCTGAACCGAAGAGAAAGCCGGTCTCGTAAACATAATCACATCCGATCGCAAGTTCAAGAAGTGCTTCACAGAACTTTGCTGATCTCTTCTCTGCTACATATAAAACCCAAGAAAGCATTCATTAAAATAATCTAGAAAATAAGAATTTTTGTAAACAAAAAAATCTGTTTTTACATCTACAATGCGTAAGACATGAGACTGAGGGATGATTAAATCAAACAAGCAACAAATACGATAACATAGATGGAGAAAGCCCAATCTATAGCCTTGTGCTCTGATGAACTTTTATTTGGATTTAATTATGGGTGTGCATTACCAAGCAGTTAAGAGAAAATGTAATGTTGTCTTTTACAATCTTATACTGTAACAAAGTCAGGGCACCAAATACAGACATTTAATTACTCTCCCTCAGTCCCTTCTGCACCCACCAGAAAGGGGAACTGAAACGCCTCACTCCTACAAGGAAAAATTAAGATCGTTATCCTTTTCAAAACTAAGATTATAAAGAAATGACATGTTGCTTTGGAGAAATTGATTATTGTCTCTGTAATTTTCCATTTTGTCCAGCTGCCCCAGCCCATGCTCCATGTGGAATGTGGGTTGAGGGTGTCTCATATGTACAGTGGGTGCCTTGGCCAGCGAGGGAATTGCAGAGTGTTTCATCTTCACCCCGCGCCTCTGAGTGGCTCCCAGGGAGAGCCGCGGACTCACCTCTGTCCTGTGGTTATCGGAAGACTTAAGGAGACCAGGAAACTCTCGGTTTGAGTGTGTGTACTAATGCCAGCTGCTTTCTCACTTCCAGGAAGGGACAAGGTCCGAGGCGGAGATGAAAGTGCCCCTTTGGTGCTGAGCTTAGAAACTGACTGTGCAGTCAGGTGGGCAGTGGGAAGTCTCACTGCCATCCCGGCAGGCCAGTGTTCTGTGTCATGACCCCACATCCAAATCTGCCCTCTGTTCCGTGGGAACCAGAGATGCAGGAACACAGGGCTCCTGGGAACCGCGAACAGTCTGGAGCAGGCAGATAAGCCCACAATTACGCCTTAGACTAGGAAAGAAGTTTACGTACGCACACCTTGAACTGGCTGAGACCAGAGGGAGTCACCTTGTCGCTATATCACCAATTCCTAGAAAAGAAAAGTTTAATAGGAAACCTTGAAAAATAAGTTTAAATTACAGCATGAGAACTGAGTATACACAGGACTACACAAGCTCATCTTGATGCAGATTTGTTTAGGGCCAACTTTAAGATTCTGCTTCAGGCCTCAAACAAACAAAATCACCATAGTCCACTTTCTCCCCCCCCCCCCTTAATTTTCCTCAGCACTCCCCCTCCCCAAAGAAACCCACCCACCTCAAACTTGTTTTTCTGTAGCGCACAAGTAGAGGATTCTGGATAAGCAAAGAAGGTTCGAGTTTGAGAGCTGAAGTGACCTTCGGGCGTGCACTGCTTGAATTTTTGTTGTTTCATATGTTTGTTTAGTCAGCTTGATATAGCTAGGGTCATTTGTGACCTGCCAGAGTCCTTGAAGGGACTGCTCCTTTGGAATGGTACCGCAGGATCTCCGCGACAGCAGGGTGTCCGAGAGGAATTTCGGTGAAGGTCCAGTGATGTTGGTGCGCCAGAGGCCTTGAACCATACCAGTGACTCACTGCAATGGACATTTTTCCTGTGGGGCTGATTGGACAAAAGGGTATACTGCAGGGCACACCACAGCTCCCAAGGCCACTAGGATGAAGGAGGTGTTGGAAAGATGGAGGAGCAAGGTGGTTTTTGTTTGTTTGTTTGTTTTGTTTTGAATTATTTTAGGGGGGATGCTACAAGGGTGAGGGCCAGATAAAGAAGGACTGGGAGGTGAGTGAGATTAAGGTGCATGAGGTGAAATTCCCAAAGAATCAATAAAGAATTAAGATTTTTAAAAAAGATAAAAAACACCAAAACCAAAGTGTGTTGTAGACTAATATCCCGCAAGTTCACTGAAGGCCAGTGATGGAACCCACCTACCCAAAGAAGCCTCAACTGAGTTCAAGATCAAGTCGTGAGCACACTCAAGTCCTTCATACATTTTCAGATTGTTTCCCAAAAGGACTGTAACAACTGAGCCTCCCAATGCAGCAGCAAAACGTCTTGGCTTTGTTGCATGTAGTCAGCTCTGTGAAACATGAAGTTTCACAAATCACATGCTAAATACCCCTTGGGGTCAAGGCTTTAAGTCTCTTTTATACTCGGCAGTTATCTGGAAGGCAGGCTACTTGAGTATGGAGCCTCGTGCTACAATAGGCACACGTTAGATGAAAGGGGACTACATCTTGGGTATGTCTCACCTCACTTCGATTCCCAAATCAACAGATCGGAGAAGTTCCCAGCACACCCTGCTGTCACCCAGCCCTGATAATCCACAACTTCCTCATGTGACTCTGGCTCCATGGAGGCTCTCAGAACGGAGCCCTTGTTTATTAGGCAGCACAAACACCACAGCTAACCCTGATTGGAGAGCGCAGGCTAACAGCACCAGCCAGCTAAGCCAAGCTGAGCGGCTCTTAGGCTACTTTAGGATGCACCCGTTCTTCTAGAACAATCATATCAAAAACCAATGCTTATAACATGAAATTCCAGTGTTGGAATCACAGAGGACCTAAAGTTTTTCTTGTCTGTCTGTCTGTTTGTATGTGTAGTATTGTAGTATTTGGGAATGAGACAGAGTGTCACAACATAAGCCGGGTTCATCTGAAGCTTGTTACGCAGTCCAGGCTGGCCTCAACTCCTGATCTTAGTTCTCTGCCTCCTGGGTACTGGGATGTGCCTCACCATGCCTGTGACTTTTCAATGTTTTCAAAACAAGTGCCATATTAAGTCAGACTAATTTGAGGGGACAAAACACTTCCTATCCATATTTTAAGAGGCACTCTTCCTCTTCCTCTCCCTCCTCCTTCTCTTCCTTCTCCTCCTCTTCCCTACCTGTTTCCACATCACAAATTGGTATGGCATTTTGAAGAACAACGTAGACAAGACTTACTCTGTATATCTATGCTCCAAATCTCAACCTAATTTATTTTTACAAAAACAACTGTGGATTACTCCCCCTTAAGGCCCAGTTAAGTAATACTACCATCGCTCATAATTACATGACTTAAAAGAAAATCATTCTTCAAGAATTTTTGATACTACACCAACTACATAATGAAATGAAAAGGTAAAGCTTACTGACTTTGACTGTCACTGCAGTTTGATCTAGAAGCTTCTGGCTTTCTCCATTCGAAGACAAGGGTCCTTGCTTGGGAATTTGATGCTCACTGATTCAGCAAGGCTGACTGGCCAGTGGGCTACAGAGGTCCACCTACCGCATCTCACCACCACAGTACTCCAGTCTCCGGTGCATTTGGCTGCCCCTAGCTTCCCCCTTTTTCTTTTATTAAAAATAGATTTTTTTTTCTCAACATGTCCTGATCATGATCACCCCACCTTCCACCCTCTTCAGTTCCTACCTCTCCTCCCTTTCTGTCTCTTATTAGAAAACAGACTTCTAAGTAACAATAATAAAGTAAAATAGAATAAAATAAAACAAAAACTAACACATCAGAATTAGACAAAACAAAGAAATGAAAGGAAAAGAGCTCAAGAGGACACAGGAGAAACAGAGACTACCCATTCACACAGCCAGGAACTGGAAGCCAAAGGACCGGAGGGTAGGAGAGAGGAAGATGGAGAGAGAGAGAAAGAGAAGATATAAATTAAATTAAAAATAATGAGACAACCTTTCCATGCTTCCTTCTTCCCTCCCTCCCTCCCTCCCTTCCTTCCTCTTTGGAAGAGCCCTGACAGGACACTGTGGTACAGACAACCTCCAGAGATGCTGCTGGGTTTGTTCTCTGTTGTCACCTGCTGCTGGGCATAGGGCCTCCCCAGCAAGACACCCTTGGAGGAAACTAAATTTTCATTTGCAAGTAGTTATCAACTAGAGATGGCTTCCAGGTTAGGGTTGGGAACATGTGCTCATGTCTCCGTTCATTTCTAGGCCCCCATCTGAGGCATACCCATGCAGGCCGTGTGAATTCATATGTGCACTGATCATGTTGATTTAGAGGGCCTTGTTTTCTTGGCGTCCTCCATCCCCTCTGGCTCTTACACACTCGTCCCCTCCTCTTCTGCAGGTTGGAGATCTGAAGAGGTGCTCAGGCTTCTGTGGCTCCACTTTATTGACTGAGCCATCTCCCAAGTGTCCCCACCTCCTACTTTGCCACCACACTAAAAATTCAAAGGCTTGCTTTGATCTAAGGCATTCAAGAATTGGGCCCACAGAAAATGCTCTCCGAAGCACAAAAAATAGTCTCAAAGAGAAGCTTATGTGCCTGCTTCTGTTTGCCACCCCATGGCTACGGGCTTCTGGAGTCCTAATTTCTGATGGGAGCAAGCAGAACGATGAACACACCCAGAGAATCCACCACTGTGGACAGGATCGTTTCCTCATCTCTGCTCATCTGTTTGTCATGTTTATTAATCTCTAAAAACATCCTGAAACATGCAGTGAGAAAACATCATTAACCCCCCCCCCCGAAATAACCAAAAATTCATCAAAATAAATATCCACACAGCACTGGTGGAAAATGATCACGTCCCTTTGCTCAATTGTGTTTGTACTGAAGCCTGACGCTCATTTTCAGGACAAAATATTTTTTAATTATTCTAACATATACATATCTGCTTTCCTTCTGGACTGAGATAATCAGACATATGTATATATGTGCATACATAAGCACATGTACACACACACACACACACACACACACACACACACACTTTGCTTACTTGTGTCCAACAGTCTGTGGTCAGATGTAAGGTCAGCCATATCAGAGTTAAGGACACACATTCAACTTGAATAGCCAAAGAGTATAACAAGACAACAAAATATATGTTTTGAACCAATTATTTAGTAGCCCTACCTTGCCAAAAATGATTTATTAAAAAAGATTTTCTCATCACCCCTCATGCCCTTCCAAACTTTCCTCTAATGTCTGTGTGATTTGGGACCATATGCAAAGGAAGGTTCCAGGTTATACCTTTGGAGACTCCAAGTACTCCAAGTCAGGGATGAGCCCCACCTAGACTCCTGTCTTTCCAGGTGTTTATTTCTCTGTAGAATTTGGCTAATGCCTTTCTTGTGAAAACTTATCGTGGAGGAGAACATACCAGAAATCTCAAAGTGTTGCAGTTGGTTTTATTTCGGTGTTATGAGTAGAGCTTTTCTTAAGAAGACATCATGAAAGCCTTCAAGAGTGTTGAAAATGCAAAGTACATCCATCTTGGAAAGTGTAGTTTGGGCATTTCCTGATGTTCTATCTTATTGCTCAACTTCTTCCCTCCTAAAAGATGCATATCTTCAACCGTTTTCAAAACACTTATGTTGAACAAGATTCAGCAGGTAGCCTGTGGTAACTATTGTTCTGTTGCTGTGAAAGACAAAAAACAAACAAAAGCAAAATACCCTGACATCGGGATGGGGGTGGGGTGAGCACCTTTATACTCAGGAGCAACAGTCAGGCAGATCTCTGAGTTCTAGGCCAGCCTGGTCTACAAAGTGAATTCCAGGAAAGCCAACGGTACTCTGAGAAACGCCATCTCCAAACAGCAACAAAGAGCCCTGAGAAGAGCAGCAACATCAGGAATAAAGTGTTTCTTTTTAAGTTTTGGCAGGATAGAGTCCATCGTGGTGAGAAAGACATGGCGCAGGAGCACAAGATGGCAGATCACATTTTATGTGTACACAGGAATCAGAGAGAGAAAACAGAAAGATGGCGGATCACATTTTATGTGGACACAGGAATCAGAGAGAGAAAACAGAAAGATGGCAGATCACATTTTATATGCACACAGGAAGAAGAGAGAGAAAACAGAAAGATGGCAGATCACATTTTATATGCACACAGGAAGAAGAAAGAGAAAACAGGAAGATGGTCTATCATATTTCATATGCACACAGGAATCAGAGAGAGAAAACAGGAAGATGGTGGATCACATTTCATGTGCACACAGGAAGCAGAGAAAGAAAAGAGGAAATGGGCCCAGACTGTATCACCCCAAACCTAACTCCAGTGAGGGAGGCACTTCCTCCGGCAATGCTCCACAGTCTAAAGGTTCTGCCATCCCCCAGACAGCACCACCGTCTGGGGACCTTAGCAGAGCATTTCTCACTCATACTGCTATAAGGCCTTTCAATTCACATACTTAAAAAAAAAAAAAAGATCTTTAACCTCTCCCATGTCTCAATAAGTTCTGGTCTTATCCCCATTATTCCTCAATTCCTCAATATTTGTTCCCTGAAAAAGATAACATTGGCTCCTGTAACCAAAAGAAAGTTGGGACACTGAGTCGATACAAAACTACCATCAAATCTCCACAACTCAGCTACATTTTCAAATGGTCCATCCCACTTGACTAGCGGAGGAATCAGTTCTGGATTATAGGCCATGACCCCGTCAGGGCTCCCGAGCTCACGCCAGCCCCAGCAGTTCTTCTCGTCTTTGACTTTTGAAACGTATAGGGCAGTTATTTTGTTAACAGACCCTCATTGAATTTGTCTGATGTTTCCTCATTGTGGATGCAGACGACACAACTTAGTGAGGGAAATCAAAGAAGCTGTACTCCGTTCCTTTGCTGGCATCTTATCAGATGGTGCATGATGTCCGTGTGTCGATACTGCTGACGTTTGCTGTGATCACTTGATTAAGAGGTGTCTGACAGTTTTCTTCAGATGAAACTCACTCTTTCCCTTGGGTTAATAACAGGCAAATCTGCAGCCCCTTGCCAGTCTTCCACTTTCCTCATTAGTTTACGTCAGAATGGATGTATTCAGTTGGTTGTAATGTATTCCTCGCGTATTTATTTGTGTACTTAAACACCCAGATCTAGCCAGGAGGGCCCTTTGGGCTAATTTTTGAGTCTCTGTGACACATTTTGTCATTCTCTGAGTGTTTCCACAATTTTGGGCATTGGTGTGTAGCATAAATAATAAAAATCCAGAGACAGATATTGGGGTTCAACCTAAAGAACAGAGAAGCAAAGCAGCCAAGCCACTAGAGAGCGCTTACATCTATGAAGTCTTCAGACTGAAAAAAGAGCGAGTTCCTGTCTCATCCCTCCTTATATCTCTCTCTAGCACTGGGCTAAAAATCATGCACTACTACCACTACCTGGTCTACTTGTCTGACTAGTGTGGCTATTTTGCATTCTGATCTTCAGGGAAGCTTTATTTATTAAAATATAAATGAAATATCACTACATTTCCCCTTTTTGTCTAAAATAAAAAAGAAGGCTATAACTAATATAAGAAAACTATATACCATAAGTACAATAACTATATGTATAATACACAGGCAATAAATACTTCAACAATGTCTAGTCCATTTGCATTTGACAAATTCAGAGAAAATACTTAATATCTATCCTATCTTGGTGAGTCCAAAGTCTTGTATTATAACTTGCTTTCTGCATCTGGTAAACAAGGAAAACTATAGCTACTTAGTCTTCAGTTCCCTCAGAAATCCATGAAGAAAATAATTTTAATTGAGTAAGCAAGCAACTTCCAAAAAATGTGAAAAATGACAGAAACAGCTGGCAGCCTGGAGAGTTATCCAAGATTTCTTTGCAACATTGGGGCATACATCTTCAAGGGCCTACAAGCTTAGCATATTGGACAGACCTTGCTGTGCAACAGGATATTTTGAAGGACTGTCCAACCTTGTCTTGACAATGTTTAGCAGTCACTCTCTTTTGTGTCCTGCTTCCCCATTTAGGACAGCACACTGTCAGCTGTCGAGTCAGGGCATTTTCTTGTCCAGTGGCTTACTTTTGTCATACTCCATGTGGAATTTCTTCAATGCCCATTATCTTCTCTGAAGTAGATTGGTGTTGCCTGGAGCAGACATGTCTTAGTGTCATAAAAAAAGAACCTATATTATTAAAATATCTTAAATGCCACATTCTGTAGATCTCTTAAGTGCTTGCAGATGATTTGTCTAAGATATATCTTTGTTTGACCTTGAAAAACATACCGAATGTGACTACAACTTCCATTATAATAGGTGATTAACTACTGACCTGCATTCCCTTATTATCCTAATTTTCATGGATTGGAAATTGTGTATATTGTTAAATGAGTTGCATAGGCTTAATACCTTGAACAGGAGTAAAAATGTGTTTACAGTAAACACATTACAAACTGACCACGAGTTTAACATTTGCTTCACAAAAGGTGAATCCATGCCATATGAATCGCATCCTTGAATTTTCTTAAATCTTAACATTGGCACAGGAATCCAGTTAGCTGTAAAAGAGCCTCTGCTTTTGGCAATTCCTGTAAGATTACTGGATATCTTAAGGTTGGTTGTTTGAAACCCTTAGGCTGTTCCTCTCTGTTCTTACCATGCAAAACTGAAGTTTGTTCTCCATTAAATTCTTCTGCCTAAATTTAAATCTCTCCATGATCTGTTTTGTTAGGTTTTTCTAAGGCCTATATTTTAGCACTCAGATTAGCCAACTCTTTTAGTGATAAGACAAAAATGATACAGATGTTTGCAATTGACATTACATAAATTCCATCTCAATTAGAATTAGCCTCTCATTGAATCATTGCATTTTAAATTGTCTAGAATATTATCCAAATCCCTCTGTTGCGATGTTTTTTCCCATTTTTTTAATGTGGGAAAAACTCTCTCTCTAAACTAATTCTTCTCTTTAAGAATTCCCAATTGTTGCTGGGTGGTGATGATGCATGCCTTTAATCCCACACTCAGGAGGGAGAGGCAGGCAGACCTCTGTGAGTTTGAGGCCAACCTGTTTTACAAGAGCTAGTTCCAGGACAGAGAAATCCTGTCTCAAAAACCCAAAGAAAAAAATTGTCTTACCAAGTGTATCAACCATGTTGATGAAGATATAAGGCTTATTATAACAGTAAAAGCCTGACTGGATTTCAAGGCTGCTATCTAGTTTGCAGCAGCCCAAGAAAGAGGTTCAGGGAGAACCCCAACCCACGATGGAGAGAGAGAGTCAGCTTTCTGAAAAATGCACAGGGGATTGTTCGAAAAAAGCATATGTGTTGGGGGGTGCCTGAAGGCAGAGCCAGCTGGTCTAGGGAGGATGAGTCCTGTGGCATTGGGAGCCCAGCTTCTTCTGGAGTTTGTTGGCAGCTGGAGACTATTTCAGAGAGGCTACACCAGGAAAACCCAAAGTTGCACAGAGTCTTGGGGAAAAAAGAAAAGAAAGCCTAGCCATGTGGGGCTGGAGCCCCACGTGCAGCTCTGGCCTATACCACGTGGGACTCCAGACCATGCTGGGGGCTAAAAAGCCGCAGGCAACCAGCTTTTTCATGAATTCATACCCCAAACATGGGGCACCAAAAGGAGTATGAATAATATAAACCCATAGACAGATATTGGGGTTCAACCTGAAGATCAGAAAAGCAAAGCAGCCAAGCCACTAGAGAAACTCTTACCTCTATGAAATCTTTAGACTGAAATCGAGTTCTTTGCTCATTCCGCCTTACAGTTCTCTCTAGTGCTGGTATTAAAAGGCGTGCACCACCACTGCCAGGCTTCTATAGCTAACTAGTATGGCTGCTGGGATTAAAAGTTTTCTCACTGGCTCTAATGGCTGGCTAGCGGGCCCCCAGGATCTGCTTACCACTGTCTCCTGTCTCCCATTTGCTGGAGTATAAGTAGGTACCATCACACCTAGGTTTATAAACATGAGTCTGAGAGTCAAACTCAAGCCCTCTACATGTATAGCAGGCATTTTGCCAACTGACCCATCTCCCAGTCCACAAATACACACTTATATCTTTATTCTAAATGTATGTGTGTACCTTAAAAACCATGAGTTCATACACATACCACTAATTCCAAAACCAGTGCTCTCACTTCCCACAAGTCCATTTTCCTCCATTGAAAATTCAACTTCCTGGTTACTCTCACCAAGTACGCTGTCTCCTCCTAAGTAGGGGACCAGCTCACCCCACTCATCCTCCAATACTTGTTAGTAGACTCCTCCCTCCTACCCTTATATGGACACCTAGTCATCTGCTATGGGTCCTTCTGGCAGAATGAGCAGTTCTCCCCTGACACACACCATTCTCTACCTTAGGTTCAGAACAGCCACCTGTTCAATCGCGTCTCAGCTTGAGGACCAAATTAGTGAGGAAGAGGAAGGAAAAGCAAAGAAGAGAATGTAAATGGAACTAGGGAAAGGGAGAGAAAACAAGAAAAGAATTCAGGGGATGTATAGTAAGCATATTGAAAAATGTGTGACTGGACCAGGCAGATGTCCGAAGAAAGCTCCACAGTGTGTGTGTGTGTGTGTGTGTGTGTGTGTGTGTGTGTGTGTGTGTGTGTGTGTGTGTGAGAGAGAGAGAGAGAGAGA
>NC_022011.1:1759515-1765287 GCF_000317375.1 Microtus ochrogaster
AGAGAGAGAGAGAGAGAGAGAGAGAGAGAGAGAGAGAGAGAGAGAGAAAGAGAGAGATTGAGTGAGCCTCTGTGTTCTCAAGGGTTAAAATGTATGCACATCTTTTGAATAGTTTATTAGTTTATTTCCATATGCACATATAGTTTTAAGAAATAAAGAGATGAACTCTATCTATCCTTTATCTGTTTTCCCATAAATGATATCACAGCCAGGATGCTGCTATTGATGCAATCGATGTATAGACCATTTCTGTTGGCAAACAGTCCCTCGTGTTTCCCTTTCATGGCCGCACTCAATGCTTCTTGTTCCAGCCCTCCCTTCATCCCTGGCAACCAAAATCTGTCCTCCATTTCTGAAATTTTACCATTTCCAGAATATCATGTCAACAAAATTCTACAGTCTGCAACTTTAAATCTTTTTCTTCTTCTTTTATTTATTTATTATATCTCAATCACAGTTTCCCTTCTCTCCCCTCCCGTCAGTCTCCCCCACTCATCTCCCCTCTTCCCCAAATCTACCCCCTCTACCTTCCCTCAGAAAAGAGCCAGGCCTCCCAGGTACATCCATCAAACACAGCATAACAAGCTACAGTGAGACCAGGCACAGACTGTTGTTACCGCATCAAGGCTGGATGAGGCAAAGCAGCAGGAGATGGGTTACACAAGTAGGCAAAAGAGTCGGAGACAGCCCCTGCTCCCACTGCTAGGAATCCCACAAGAACGCCAAGCTACTCAGTTATAACATATACCTAGGTCAGACCCCTGCAGGCTCCGTGATCTCTGTGAGACCCCATGAGGTTCAGTCAGCTGATACTGTGGGCCACATTCTCATGGTGTCTCTATCCCCTCTGGTTCCTCTGATCCTTCCTCCCTCTCCTCTGCAGGATTCCCAGAGCGCCACTTAATGTTTGGCTGTGGGACTCTGCATCCACCAGTTGCTGGATGAAGTCTCTCTGGTCTCTTTGATGAAGACTTTGCTAGGCTCTGGTCCCAGAACACTCTGGAAGTAGGTCAAAGGTTTTGTGACTGTGTTGGTGTTCCAGTTCCTCCACTTGAGGTCTTGCCTGGTTTGAGAAGATGGCCGGTTCAGGCTCCGTGTACCCCATCACTAGGAGTCTTTGTTAGGGTTACTCTTGTAGATTCCATGGAGCTTCCACTGCACTAGGTTTCCACATGACCACCTAATTCTTCCCAACTCCAGTTTTTTTTTCTCCCAGTATTCCCCACTACCACCTGATCCCTCCTGTTCCCAGCTCCACCCATCCCCAGCCCACGCACGTAATCTAGTCTACTTCTTCTCCCCAGGGAGATCCTTGCATCCATCCTCCTTGAGCCCACCTTGTTACTTAGTCTCTCTGGGTCTGTGGATTGGAACATGATTATCCCTTATGTAACAGCTAATATCCATTTATAAGTGAGTACAGACCTTGTTTTGTTTTGTTTTTTTATGGGTCTGAGTCACTACACTCATGACAATTTTTTTCTAGTTCCATCCAATTACCTGCAAATTTCATGGTGTCATTGTTTTTAACACCTGAGTAATACTCCATTGTGTAAATGTATCATATTTTCTTTATTCATTCCTCTGTTGAGGGACATCTGGGTTGTTTCCCATTGTTGGCTGTTGTGAGAAAAAGATGCTATGGCCATAGCTGAACAAGTATCTTTGTGATAGGATGGAACATCCTTTGGGTATATGCCCAGGAGTGGTATGGCTGGGTCTTGAGGTAGATTGATTCCCAGCTTTCTGAAAAACCACCATATTGATTTCCAGCCACCTCACTGAAAGGGCTTATCAGCTGTAGGGGTTCTCTGGTAGAACTTTTGGGGTTACTTATGTATACCATATAATCTGCAAGTAGTGATATGTTGATTTCTTCCTTTCCAATCTGCATCTCCTGATACTTTGACTTCTTCCTTTCCAATTTGAATCCCCATGATTTTTAGATGTCTTATTACTCTAGCTAGAACTTAGTTAAGTACTATATTGAATAGATATAGAGAGAGTGGACAGCCTTGTCCTATTCCTGATTTTAGCAGAATTGCTTTGAGTTTCTCTCCATTTAATTTGATGTAGACTATAGGCTTGCTGTAAATTGCCTTTATTATATTTATGGATGCCACTTGTATCCTTGATCTCTCAAAGATTTTGTCATGAAAGAGTATTGGATTTTGTCAAAGACGTTTTCAGCATCTGATGAGATGATCATGTTTTTTTTTTTCTTTCAGTTTGTTTATAAGGTGGATTACATTGGCGGATTTTCATATGTTGAACCATCCCTGTATCTCCGTGATAAAGCCTATTTGGTCATGGTGGATAATCTTTTTAATGTGTTCTTAGATTCAATTTGCAAGTACTTTTTGAGTATTTTTGCATCAATGTTCATGAGTGAAATTGGTCTGTAATTCTTTATTGAATCATTGCGTGGTTTGGGTATCAGGGTATACGGTCTGAGATTTTGGGGTGGATTTTTTTTACTGTGTAATTCATCTGAGATCCCTCCAGGTGGAGTATTTATCAGTTCTTTGGTTCTGTTATTTTTATGATTCAGAACATAACTTACAGCATGGACAGACTACTTATTTGCCAATAATGGATGGACATCTACGTTTGTTCCAGTTCATGTCTAAAACTGACACTATCATCAACATTTACATACAATTTTCATATAAGTGTTTATTTCCAGGTACTAATACCCAGAAGTACAACTCCAAAACTATGAGATTTAATTTTAATGCATCTTCACCAGCATGGGTTTTTGCTACTTTTGAAAATATTGGCCACTGTACTCAGCTCGTATAGTATTGCAATGCAGTTAAATTTTTCATTTCCCTGGTGGCTTGTGATATTTAACATGTTTTATGTATTGATATGTTGTCTGTGTATTTTTTTAATGCACTATCTCTCTCCATTTCTTTTGCACACACTCATTCAACTGAATAGTTTCTTTCCTTTCTTTCTTTTTTCTTTCTTTCTTACCTTTTTAAATGTAGTTTTGAGAGTTCTTTACATATGGTAGACAGTAATCCTTTGTTGGGTGTATAGTTTGCAAATATTTTATCCCAATCTGTAGCTCCCCTTTCAGTTTCTTTAACAAGGTTATTCAAAGAAAAACGAGCTTAATTTTTTTGTTTTTATTGAACTATATTTTTCTTCACTTCCTTCCCTTCTTCCCCCTCTCCTTCTACCCTCCTTCATGATACCCATGCTCCCAATTTACTCAGGAGATCTTGTCTTTTTACTTCCCATGTAGATTAGATCTATGTATGTCTCTCTTAGGGCCCTCTTGCCTAGGATGTCTGGAGTTTAGGATTGTAGGCTGCTTTTTCTTTGTCTAAAAACCACTGATGAGTGAATACATATTATATCTGTCTTTCTGGATCTGGGTTACCTCACTCAATATGATGTTTTCTAGATCCATTCATTTGCCCACAAATTTCAAGATGTCATTATGTTTTTCCTCCATGTAGTACTCCATTGTGTAAATGTACCACATCTTCTTTATCCCTTCTTTGGTTGAGGGCCATTTAGGTTGTTTCAAGGTCCTGGCTATTACAAATAATGCTGCTATGAACATAGTTGACCACATGTCCTTGTGGTATGATTGAGCATCCCTTGGGTATATACCCAAAAGTGGTATTTCTGGGTCTTGAGGAAGGTTGTTTCCTAATTTTCTAAGAAATCGCCATACTGATTTCCAAAGCAGTTGTATCAGTTTGCACTCCTACCAGCAATGCAGAAGTGTTCCCTTTACCCCACATCCTCTCCAGCATAAGTTGTCATCAGTGTTTTTGATTTTGGCCATTCTTACAGGTGTAAGGTAGAATCTCAGAGTTATTTTAATTTGCATTTCTCTGACGACTAAGAAGGTTGAGCATTTCCTTAAGTGTCTTTCAGCCATTTTAGATTCCTCTGTTGAGAGTTCTTTTTTTAGGTCTGTACCCCAGTTTTTATTGGATTATGTATTCTTTTGATGATCAGTTTCTTGAGTTCTAATGTATATTTTGGAGATCAGCCCTTTGTCTGATGTGGGGTTGTTGAAGATCTTTTCCCATTCTGTAGGCTGTCATTTTGTCTTGTTGACCATGTCCTTTGCTTTACAGAAGCTTTTCAGTTTTAGGAGGGCCCATCTATCAATTGTTGCTCTCAGTGTCTGTGTAATGGGTTATATTTAGGAAGTGTTCTCCTGTGGATTCAAGTGTACTTCCAACTTTCTCTTTTATGAGGTTCAGCATGATTTGTTTTATGTTGAGGTCTTTGATCCATTTGGACTTGAGTTTTGTGCATGGTGATAGGTTTGGACCTATTTTCATTCTTCTACATGTTGATATCTAGTTATGCCAGCACAATTTGTTAAATACCCTTTTTTTCCATTTCATATTTTTTGTTTCTTTGTCAAAAATCATGTTTTGTAAGTATGTGGATTGATATTTGGGTCTTCGATTTGGCTCCACTGGTTTTCCTGTCTGTTTAGATGCCAATACCAGGCTGTTTTCAGTACTGTAGCTCTGTAGTAGAGTTTGAAATCAGAGACAGTGATGCCTCCAGAAGTTCTTCTATTGTACAGTATTGTTTTGATTATCCTAGGTTTTTTGCTTTTCCATATAAAGTTGAGTACCATTCTTTTGAGTTCTGTGAAGAATTTTGCTGGGATTTTGATGGGTATTACATTGAATCTGTAGATTGCTTTACGTAAGATTGCCATTTTTACTATGTTAATTCTACCTACCCAAGAGCATAGGAGACCTTTCCATTTTCTGGCATCTTTTTCAATTTCTTTCTTCAGAGTTTTAAAGTTCTTGTCATACAGAACTTGCTTGGTTAGAGTTATCCTTAGGTATTTTATGCTATTTGTGGCTATTGTGAAGGGTGATGCTTCTCTGATTTCTTTCTCGGCCCATTTATCATCTGTGTACAGGACTACTAATTTTTTTTTTAGTTAATCTTGTATCCTACTATATTACTGAAGGTGTTTATGAGTTTTACAAGTCCCTTGGTAGAATTTTGGGGGTCACTTTTATGTAAACTATCATATATCATCAGCAAACAATGAGAGTTTGACTTCTTTTCTGATTTTTATCCCCTTGATCACTTTTTGTTGTTTTATTGCCCTAGCTAGAGCCTCAAGTACCATATTGAATAGATATGGAGAGAGTGGACACCCTTGCCTTGTTCCTGACTTCTGTAGAATCTCTTTGAGCTTCTCTCCACTCAGTTTGATGTGTACTGTTGGCTTGCTTTATATTTCTGTTAATATTTTTATGTATGTTTCTTGTATCCCTGTTCTCTCTAAGACCTTTATCATGAAGGGATGTTGTATTTTGTCAAAGGCTTTTTCAGCATCCAACAAGATGATCCTGTGGGGTTTTTTTTTCAGTTTGTTCATAGGTAAATTACATTGACAGATTTTTGTATGTTGAATCATGCCTGCATCTCTGCAATAAAGCCTACTTGGTCATGGTGAATGATTTTTCTGATGTGTTCTTGGATTCGATTTGCCAGTATTCTATTGAGTATTTTTGCATTGATGTTCATGAGTGAAATGGATCTGTAATTCTCTTAGTAATGTCTTTGTGTGGTTTGGGAATCAGGGTAATTGTAGCCTCATAAAAAGAGTTTGACAATGTTCCTTCTGTGTCTATACTGTGGAACAATTTGAGGAGTATTGGCATTATTTCTTTGAAAATCTTGGTAGAATTCTGAGGTGAAGCCTTCTGGGTTGTTTTTGGTTGGGAGTCTTTTGATGACTGTCTCTATTTCTTTTTTCTTTTT
>NC_022011.1:1765387-1791061 GCF_000317375.1 Microtus ochrogaster
TGTAGACCAGGCTGGTCTCGAACTCACAGAGATCCACCTGCCTCTGCCTCCCGAGTGCTGGGATTAAAGGCGAACGCCACCACCGCCCTGCTCTATTTCTTTAAGTCTATTTAATTTGATTTTCTGATATTGATTTAATGTTGATAAGTGATATTTATCCAGAAAATTGTTCATTTCCTTTAAGTTTTCCAATTTTATGAAGTACAGATTTTTGAAATATGACCTGATGATTCTCTCTGTATTTCCTCAGTGTCTGTTGTTATGTCCCCCTTTTCATTTCTGATTTTGTTAATTTGGATATTCTCTCCCTGCCTTTTGGTTAATATGGATAAAATTTTGTCTATTTTGTTTAATTTCTTGAAGAAACAACTCTTTGTCTCATTGATTCTTTATATTGTTTTCTTTGAATCTATTTTGTTGATTTCAGCTCTCAATTTGATTATTTCATGTCGTCTACTCTTACTAGGTGAGTTTGCTTCTTTTTGTCCTAGAGTTTTCAAATGCTCTGTTAACTCAATAGTGTGGGATTTTTCCAGCTTCTTTATGTAGGCATTTAGTGCTATGAACTTTCCTCTTAACACTGATTTCATTGTGTCCCATAAATTTGGGTATGTTCATTTTCATTGAATTTTAGGAAGTCTTTAATTTCTTCCTTTATTTCCTCCTTGACCCACTGGTGACTCAGGTGAGCATTGTTTAATTTCCATGTGTTTGTGGGCTTTCTGGAATTAGTGTTGCTGTTGAATTCTAATTTTAAGCCATGATGACCTAATACATGGAGTTATTCCATTTTTTTTTTTATCTGTTGAGGTTTGCTATGTTACCTAGTATTTGGGCAATTTTTGAGAAGGTTCCATGAGGTGCTGAGAAGAAGGTATATTCTTTTCTGTTTGGATGGAATCCTCCATAGATGTCTGTTAAGTCCATTTGAGTCATAACATCTATTAGCTCCCTATTTCTCTATTAATTTTTTTCTGGCAGACCTGCCCAGTGGTGAGAGTGGGGTGTTGAAGTCTCCCACTACTAGTGTGTGGAGTTTAAAGTGTGATTTAAACTTTAGTAGTGTTTCTTTTACATATGAGAGTGCCCTTGTATTGGGGACATGGATGTTCAGTATTGAAATTTTCTCTTGATGGATTTTTCCTGTGATAAATATGAAATGTCCTTCTTTGTCTCTTTTGATTGATTTTAGTTTGAAGTTTATTTTGTTAGATATTGGGATAGCTACACCAGCTTGTTTCTTAGGCCAATTTGATTGGAAATTTTTTTCCTAGCCCTTTACTCTGAGGTGATGTCTGTCCTTGAGTTTGAGAAGTGTTTCTTGTAGGCAGCAGAAGGGTGGATTCTGTTTGCCTAACCCATCTGTTAGCCTGTGTCATTTCATAGGTGAACTGAGTCCTTTTATATTAAGGGATATTAATGACCAATGTTTTCTAGTTCCTGTTATTTTAGTTTTTGTTGTTGCTATTGTGTGTGTTTTCCCCTTCTTTGGGATTTGCTGCTGTGAGATCATCTATTGTCTGTGTTTTTGTGGATGTAGTTAACTTCCTTGTTGAAGTTTTCTTTCTAGTATTTTGTGTAGGGCTGAGTTTATTGCTAGGTATTAGTTAAGTCTGGTTCTGTCATGGAATATCATGTTTTGTCCTTCTATGGTGACTGAAAGTTTTGCTGAGTATAGTAGTCTAGGCTGGCATCCGTGGTCTCTTAATGTCTACATAATTCTTGACCAGGACCTCTGGCTTTCATTGTTTCCACTGAAAAGTCAGGTGTAATTTTAATAGGTTTGCTTTTATATGTTACTTGGCCTTTTTTCTTTGTGGCTCTTAATATTTTTTTTATTCTGTATGTTTAGAGTTTTGATTATTATGTGGCAAGGGGATTTTATTTTGGTCTAGTCTATTTGGTATTTCCTAAGCTTCTTATATCTTCATATACATATCTTTCTTTAGGTTGGGAAAGTTTTCTTCTATGATTTTGTTGAATATATTTTCTGTGTTTTTGAGTTGGACTTCTCCTTCTATCCTTTTTATTCTTAGGTTTGATCTTTTCATGGTGTTCCATATTTCCTGGATATTTTGTGTTAAGCTTTTGTTAGATTCTATGTTTTCTTTGACTGATGAATCAATTTCTTCTTTTCTATCTTCAACACGTGAGATTCTCTCTTCAATCTCTTGCATTCTGCTGTTTATGCTTGCATTTGTGATTCCTGATTGTTTTCCCATTTTCAGAATTCCCTTGGTTTGTGTTTTCTTTATTGTCTCTATTTCGGTTTTCAAATCTTGAATCATTTCTTTCACCTGTTTGATTGCTTTTTCTTGTTTTTCTTTAAAGGATTTGTTGATTGCTTCCAATTTTTTGTTTGTTATTTCATTTGTTTCTTCGAGAGAATTTTTCATTTTCTCTTTAAGGGCCTCGAACATTCTCCTAAAGTTATTTTTTAGGTCATTTTTTTCTGCTACATATATATTGGAGTGTTCAAGTCTTACTTTTTTAGAGCCACTGGTTTTTGTTGGTATCATGCTGCTCTTTGTGGTGTTGAGTATGTTCTTACCTTGTCTACACATCTTTTCCTCTGATTGATGTAGTTGGATCCTTGTCTATGGTGATCACTCCTCCAGGTGCCAGTGGATCCAAGGCTCAGATGATTGCTCCTCACAGTGGAGTCAGGGCCATGGTTCCAGTCACTCTGGAGGTCACTCCCTGTTCCCAGAGGTTGCTTTGCAATGCCAGAGATTATTCAGGTCTGCCCTTAGGGAGGTCACTTGTTTGGGCCTGCTCTGGCAGAGGTTACTAGCTTGGTCCTGGTCCTACAGAGGTTGCTGCTCTGGTGGAGGTTGCAGACTCAGGCCTGGGCTCATAGAGGTGGATGGATGGTTCAGGCCCCATCTAACTGAGCTCACTGGTTTGGTCCTGCTCTGGTGGCGGTTGCTGGCTTGGGCCTGGTTCCATGGAGGTTGCTCACTTGGACCTGCTCTGGAGGAGGTCGCTGGCTTGTGCCTGCTCCAGTGGATGTCCCTGTCTCAGGCCTGCTTCTATAGAAGTTGCTGGCCTGGGCTTGGTTCGGCAGAGGTCTCTGGCCTGGGCCTGCTTCTGTGGAGGTCACTCAAAAGCTGAAATTTTAGTGAAATCAATTCATCTTTCTTTTTTACTCTCACATATCATGATATAGACTGAGTCAAACACTTCTTTCCTGCCCTAAATTCTAACAATTTCTATCTTATGTGTATTTGTAAGTCTTAAGAGTTTTGCATTTTACATTTAAGTCTGTGGTCTCTGTTAAAGTAATTTGCATATAAGGTGTGGGGCTTCAGTTAGGGTTGTGCTTGGTTCGCACAGGTCTGATCACTCTGGCACCATCTGCTGACGTGGCGCTCCCTTCCACACCGAATTTCTTTTGCTTGCGGCTCATCCTCCATTTGCAGCTGTATTGGTACACACTGGAGAGCCTGAGGTGGGAGAGTCAAGTTACCGAAGCCAGCCTGAGACACAGTGTGAGATCCTATCTTTAGAAAAAGCACAGGTCAGTTTTGCATATTTTTGTGGCTCTATTTCTGGATCTCCATTGTACCCCATCATTTGCACATTGACCTCACCCCAGGGCTGCCAACGTCTTCGTCATAATTCTACACACATAATTGTGTAGAATTTTGAGATTGAGAAGACTGATTTCTTGCCATTTTCTTCTTCAAAATAGTTCTAGATACCCCAGTTTCTTACCTTTCCAGGAAAAATCTTTTAATAGAGTCTATAAAAGAAGTCTGAGTTTGATAGAACTGAAGGCATGTGTCACTTGAGCCTCCATATTCATGACCGTGTAAGTTTCTCCACTCACTAAGGGTTTTGTCAGAGTTTCATAGATGTCACCAATGTCTTATTCATCTTTGTTGGATCTATACTTAAGTAACCATTTTTCATTTTAAGAAATTATAAATGATATCACACCTTTAATTTTAGTGTTCATATGATATGTCTATTGCCAATGGAGAATTACACTCTACTTTGCATGTTTATCCTGCAGTCTTGGTAAACTTGTCTACTACTTCTATGAGGGTTTTTAAAAATTATTCTTGAAAGTTTTCTATCTACACAATCATTATTTCTGAAAATGGATATGGTTTTATTTCTTCCTTTTTAAACTTTATTTCCATTTCTTGATTTTTGCACTAGTTACAAATTCCGATATTGTGTTGATTGAGTGTGGTGAACAGAAACACTATTGATCTGTTTTATGGCTCAGGAGATGTCCAACTTTTCACTATTTTATGCAATGTTAGATTTGATTTGTTTGTTCTCATTCCAATTGTGTGTGTGCAAGCGTGCAAGCACGCGCACACCACTTTTGTGTGATGTCTTCAAAGGCCAGAAGAGAATTCCCCAACACTGAAGTTACAGACAGTTGTGAGCCACCAAACCTGGGTGCTAGGAACCAAATTTTGGTCTTTCCCAAGAGCAGCCAAGTAATTTTAACTAAAACCATCTCTCAAGCCTCCAAAGCTTTTCTTGTAGATAATTTTCTGTAAAGTTGGGAAGGTTCCATTCTATTTTAGTTTAGTTCAGTCTAGTCTATACTTCTGTCTGTTGAGAGCTTTTACCATAAAGCAGTGTGGACTGTGTCCAATGCTCTTTCTACAATTGATATGTTTATGTGAGTCTTCTCTTTAGACTGTATCATGGATTTCTCTGATAGTTTTTCAAATACTGAAACAGGCTCCAATACATGAGATAAATTGTACTTGGCTACGGCATATGATTCTTATAAACTGCTAAATTCTACTTGCAACTGCTTTGTTAGGAATTTTACATCTATATTAGTAAAGAATATCTTTCTATAGTTTTTTTTCTTTCTTTCTTTGGTATGTTTCCTGTTTTGGTAGAAGGAAAGTTTAGCTTCAGAAAATGACTTAGTAGTAGCTCTTTTTTAAAATTTCATTTTTTGTAAAACATTTTGAGAGAGTGAGTAGACCCTGTCAACATTATATATCTACATCATCACTTTCTGTTTGGAGTAATTTACTCTTGCTAAAGTTGACTTTGTCTGATTTTAATATTATTAAAAAATAATCTTTTGCTGAAGTTGACTTTGTCTGGTTCTAATATAACTATTCTTAATTATTTGTGTACTATATATTTTATATCTTTTTATTTTCTACCCTGTTTCATATTTGAAATACATTTCTTGTAGAAGACACATGGTCAAGTCATATTTTTTATTCCATTTTGCTGACATCCATCTTGTAATTGTTAAATTTAGATCATATGCATTTAATATAGCTATTTATGTGTTTAATTGCCTCTAATATTTTTAAAGATTTATTTTAATTTTACTGATAAGTCTGTGTGTGAGTTTGTGCCTGTTGAGTCCAGGTGTTTATGAGAGTCAGAAGAAGGAGTCGGATTCCCCAGAAATTGAGTTTCAGGAGGACAAGAGCCTCCTGACAGATGTGGTGCTGGGAACTGAACTCGGGTCCTCTCTAAGCGGTCCATGATCTCACAGATGAGCCACCTCTCCGCTCCCTCATTTTATTTTTGGCTATTGTTGTCCTCTGCTTGTTCTCTCTATTTTTTATTCCTTTTTTTTTCTTATTGCCTTCCTCTGGGTTAATTGGACATGTCTTCACTTGCTAGAGTTTTAGAATTTGACTCTATGTAGATTTTTAATGTTTATTTTAGTTGCCATCTGATACATTAACTCCTCAATCTTCTGCTATCACCATTTTGCCAATTTGGATGATTATAACAACCTTATCTCCATTTGGATTTCCTTACTGCCTCTGCTTAATATAATTGTCTTGGGTATTTCCTCTGCGTATGTTTAGACACACCAGAAAAATGCTACTATTTTGGCTTTAGCCAGGAAACATAATTTAGAAAGCTCGAGGAGATTATATATATATACTTGCTGACAATGATTGTCCTCACTTCTTGGTGGTCCAGTCTTCTTTCTGCTCTCATTGCCTTTCTGTTAGGAGAAATGCTGGTTAGCTATGTTTCATATTGTCTAACTTTACTTAGCAGGAGAAATCAGGAAAAGTATGTTTGCTTCTTGCTCACAAATATGGAAGTTTGATCTTCTCTGACATGTTTTCAACTGCTATTGGTCAAACTGCAGTCACCACATAGGTTCTTATGTCTCCACAGTTGCCCATTTGATCATAGGGTTTTTATGTTTTTTTTTTGTTTTTTTTTTTTTTTTTAGTGTTTTGAGACAGGGTCTCACCATGTTGCTCTGGCTGTCCTGAAACTCACTCTTTAGACCAGGCTGGACTCATATTTACGGAGATCCATCTGCCTCTGCCTCTGGAGTGCTGGGTTTAAAGGTGTGTACCACCGCATCCAGCTGCTCACAGGTTTTTACAAAGGAGAACAGGATCTCACATAGACCAGATTGGCTTCAAACTTGTTATATAGTTCAGGATGGACTTGAACTTCTCATCCTCCTGCCTCTGCATCCTGAGTGCTAGGGTTGCAGGTGCTTACTGCCACACCCAGTTTGCCTGATATTGGGAACTGAACCAGGGTTTTAGGAGGCTGGGCAAGCATTCTACCAACAGAGTTACAGCTCTAGCCCTTAGAATGTGACATTTTTATTGTCAGGTACATTGTATGATCAAAGGCATAATTTTTTGGAGAAAGGAAATGACAGGAGCATGAGATTGTCTCGCAGAGCCTTGAAAGAAGGAGGGTTTCTCTTGGGTTCCAGGTGGATGCTCCTGGAGCTCAGAGAAGGAAACGGAAATGAGTAGATGCCATCTGCATAGTCGTCCATGAACTGCAAGCAAACCACACAGAGGACTCAGTTTTTATGCATATGGGTTCATGGGTAAATCGATGCCCGGCTATTTAATTGTCTTCATTTGCCCCCCAGGAATACAGAAGATGATGTATATGTATTATTTTAAAGATTTATTTTATTTTTAATTATATGCACACATGAATATATGTATGTGGATATGTGCACACAAATGCAGTCACCTGAAGAGGTGAAGAAAAGTAGTCCCTGGGGCTTTCTAGCCACCAGACTTTGGTGACAGGAATCCAAACTGGATCCTCTGCAAGAGCAGTGCACAGTCTTAACCACTCAGCCCTCTCTCCAGGGCTCGGTGATAATACATTTTATGATACACTTTTTGGTTGTTTTACTACTTTTTGTTTGCAGTTGATATTCTTGAAGTCTTTCCAATTTCATTTCTATTAAAGTACACTTCTCACCAGGCAGTGGTGGTGCACGCCTTTAATCCCAGCACTAGGGAGGCAGAGGCAGGTGGATCTCTGTGAGTTTGAGGCCAGCCTGGTCTAAAAGAGCTAGTTAGTTCCAGGACAGGCTCCAAGGTTATACAGAAACCCTGCCTCGAAAATAAAATAAAGTACACTTCTCATAACACTTTTGCCCCTTTAAAATGTTTATTTTATCTTATGTTTATATCTTCAAGGTTCTTTTGTGTTTTAGCATGTGTCTCTTTCAAGACTCAATAATGTTCCATTATATGTGCAGCCCACATAGCTACGATAGACATGGGGGGGGGCGGGTCCTGCTTTCAGTTATTGTGCGCTGTGCTGCTGTGAACATGTGTATGCAAATATCTATTTCAGTCCATACTTTTAAGTGGACTCTCATGTCAACTGAGAGTGAGCAAAATCCAGTTCTTAAAAATCCACAGGGTTATAAATGAGGTCCCATGCATGGAGCATTTAAAACACTGCATGCCCCTTCAATAACTTTTCTGTAAATGTTGATTAATTTTATTATTATGTAATCAGACACATTTTTCCGGGCTTTGGCAGAGGATTAAGAGACACAGAAAACAAACTCATGAGTGACTTGAATGCATAAATGGCCACAGAAGCCCTTGGGACAGATAAGACTCCTCTGAAGAAAGAGAATGAGGGCCAGTGGGATGGGAGACTGAGTCCAGGCAGACAACAGTAGCGTTTTGGAGGTGATGTGTTGTCCAGATCATAGCAAAGTCCCAGAGAGTAGACCCCTGGGGAGATAGAGGCCTAGATTGGCAGCCTCTTAAAATTAAGGAAGCATGAGGTAGCGTGTTTACTGTGTTGTTACAGGGAAACGCCGTCAGCCCAACTGAAGGCAGGACATAAGGGACAGGAAGGCTCAGCGGCTAGATGATTGTGGCAGGTAAAGATGAGGAGAGGTAACGGCACAATGGCGTCATCAACCAGTGAACCCGCAGAGTCTTGGAAGAAAGATTTTGGGATATAGTGGATGAGACACATTGCAATGAGAAAGGAGCCTTGCTCAGAGTCCTTCATTCTGATGCTAGTTTCCTGCTCATACTATCTTGATGGAGAACCATGGATTAAACTGAATAAATACTTCCATATATCTGATTTGGACAGCTCTACAACCCATATCATTAATGTTTTGAATTATTCCCTGTATTAATGTGGAATTCAACAAATATTCCAGCAGCTCAATGAAATCAACTGCCACATTTGCCTGGATGGAAGAATATATTTACATGTTGAATGATAATCCCAGATAGTGGCTTGACTTTATGGCTAATATTTAAAATCACATGAAATAAAATAGAAAGAACTTTTGAAAGTCTAGGACCATTCTATACTTTTATAATATCCTCTTGCCTCTTTGCAAAACCAAACAATTCCCAGCCAGCAGAAACGTAATAAGTCAGTTAGACATGTCGTAAATTAACTCCAAACAGCAAAGCCAAATATTCAAACTCAACTTCAGAAATGATCTCTTGGCTCAGACATCAATAAACAGTGAAGTGGCAGTGGGTTAATCCTTCACTTGTTGTAGGCCAAGGATAGAGATGTGGTCCTGATTATTCCCGGAAGCATACAAAAAAAGATGCCTGAGTGGGGTATTCATAACAAATAAGTGCTGAGGGCATGATCACGAGAATGGGGACAGATTAAATTACAGCACGAGGACCAGAGCAATAATTTAAAGAAATCCATTATTGATGAGAATCATCAGAACTACTCAAAGCGAACCAGGCACTGCAGAAGGAGGAGGACGAAGCCACTGTGGAGCCCAGGCCCTCTTGGGGAGGCGAAGCAGGAGGCCCGAGACTCCCTGGCCTCCAGCTGTGAGATGCCTGTAGCATCAGGAGGAAGATAGTCAAAAGAGAGATTTTTGCCTCACCAAAAAGTGTCATGGGAAATAAAAATCGAATGTGACACTGGCTGTAATAAATGAGTATGGAAGGAGAGCCATTAAAGTCACATATTTTCCACGTTATAGGAGCAGTCTCGGAGTGGGGAGCTGTTCTGCTCCCACCAGGGTCATCGAGGAGCCACTAAAAAATAATTATCGGCTGTGCAGAAATGAAAACACTTTTACTAAGAATTTCGCTTTTGAAAGATGAAAAAGGCAAAGGAGTCAACGCTGGAGCTTTTAAAGCAATATTGAATCCAATAAATACAAGTAATAAGACTAATGTTTTAAACGGCTGTATTATGGTCAGTTTGGGGAAAGAAGGCAGGGAAGGGCGACGAGAGAGGAAGGGAAGGGGAGAGAATGGGTTGCTCCTACCAGCTGTAAACCTGCCCTAAGAAACTTTGCTGTGGCCTTCTGAAAAGACTAAAACACAACCAATAAAAGATCATTTGCATTTTAAAGAAAATTTTAAATGTTCTCACATAATTTCCTTCAAACCTCAAGATCCACCTATGAAACAGACATATTTCCCCCTTTGCCTTCCAGGGCTGAGGGCTTCCAGGGCTGAGGAGAGCCAACAGTGCTTGCATGGTAGAGACCTCACTAGAACTCCCCAGCTTCAGGACCTGCATGCCAGGGGCTGAATCCTCCTGGTAATCGGAGTTCCCTGCCAGCACTTCCATACTAAACCCCACGGTCTTCCCAAGGCTGAGATGTTGGACGACATCCTGCCAAGGGTGACAGTGTGCATGAACTTCCACAGGAGCAATGACTTGACTGCTGAGCCTTGCAGGGTGGCTGGTTTGCCCAGCCTTGTCCTGGTCTTTAGCATCCCCAGTCCTGAACAGCAGGCAATGCCAGACACTTGAAGAAAGCACTGAGCCACAGTTCTGACTATGCCCCCTGAGGGTACTCTCCACCCTTCCTTTTGTTTTGTTTGTTTGTTTGCTTGCTTGCTTGCTTGCTTTGTTTTCAAGACAGGTTTCTCAGCAGCTAAGGAGCCAAACCTGGAACTTGCTCTGTAGACCAGGCTGGCCTTGGACTCACAGAGATTCACCTACCTCTGGCTCCCGAGTGCTGGGATTAAAGGTGTGCGCCACTGCTGTCAGGTTCTACCTTGCCTTTTATCACCATGTTACCAAGTCCTTCCAGACATATTTGTTGACTCTTTGCTAAAGTTATCAGTCACATAGTAGGTGCTGTTAGGCAATGATGAGTAGTTAGTGTCAAATCATGTATAGTCACGTGGGGAAGATCGTATACATTCAAATGAGCGTGTACATGCGCGCACACACATACACACTTTGTTTCAAATAGCAATTTTTAAATTTCTTTTTGGGAGGTGTTGTGGGTGGAGTGGGGCACAGCCTCCTGTCAGCCCTCTTTCCTCTTCCACATTTCCCAGGGGTTGAATTGAGGCTGTCAGTCAGGCTTGTGCGACAAGAGCCATTAATCATTGGCTAATCAACCGGTCCCTTCATGTTATTCAATTTAAGCCAACACACACAACTTGAATCTTATAAGGAAGGACTGAAGTCTCCTGAAGGAAAGGCAGCCCCCAGAATCTAGTACAATGGCAATGGCTAGCGTGAAAGGAACACCTAGACTCAAGGTCTGCCAACAGTGCAGCAAGGGTGGAGACAGAGTGGGGGTGGGGTGTCAACCCTCCTTTGTTAGTGAAGCCAGAGGACTGCGCTCCCATCGTGAACCGGCACCTGGTACCAGCTTTTTCTTTCCACCACAGCAGCTAGGACGAGTACAGTGCAAATTCTAATTGATCTTAATAACAAAAACCCAGAGATAAAGGGGTTAATGCTGAAAGATCAGAGAAACAGAGCAGCTGGCCACAAGAGATCTTACCTCTACTGAATCCTCAGACCAAAGGGGGCAATCCTGACTCTACAAATCCTCAGACTGAAGGCCTTGAGCTCCTCCCTCCTCCTGCCTTATATTCCTTTCTCCACCTCCCTAGTGCTGGGATGAAAGGCGTGAGCCTTCATCGCCCAGCTCTGTTTCTCTTTTAGACTGGTTCCACCCCAAGCAGCCCAGGCTGGCCTTGAACTTCTGATCTTTCTGCTTTGTTCTCCCAAGTGCTGAGATTAAAGGTGTGTGCCACCACTGCCTGGTCTCTATAGCTAGCTAGTGGCTAGCTCCACCCTCTGATATCCAGGCAAGGTTTATTTGTCAGAACAAATATCACCATAGACTAGAACAGTAGACAGAATAAGAGAATCAACATTACACACTGACTGGACAAGTGACAGCTGTCACGGCCAACAGGAGACCCAGCACCTTGCCTGGTGATGTCTCTGGACCCTGGCTTTCAAAAGCTAGGCCCAGCTCAACCAGCACTCACCCTACCTGTGGAAACAAAGCTCCTAGGGAGATGGCCTTCACACCTCAGAATTCTGCTCTCCTTCAAAGCACAAATCCCACTTGACATTATCAATTTGAATTTCAGTGGTTGTTAATAGCCATGTCTCTGGTACCTTCCTCAGAAAGAAGCCTTCATGAACTGACATAAAGACGGCCATTTCCTTCACTGCTGGAGCCCGAGAATACGTCTGTACGGTCTGCCTCACATCCCTGACTGACTGGAACGGAAAGTGAGCGGGTGCTGAGCGCGAGCAGACACCGTGCTTGAGATCTCCAGAGGTGAGCAGAGGAATGAGCGGGCCTTTGGAACCGTAGTGTTAGCGTGCTTGAAGGCAAGGGGTGTGCGTGACATGTGAACGTGTTTGTTTGACGGGGAAGGAGGCTGGTACAGCCAAGGACCACCGTCAAGACTGGAGGCTGGAATGTCAGAGGTGAGGAACTTGTAGAACCAAGTTCCAGTGTTAGGAAAGGAGAGTCCACACTGCATATCACTTGTTTATCTCTGCACAGCACCTCAGCCCACACCCAGGGGCATCAAGTGACCAAGACACAACACAGTCTTCCTTTCATCCCCGCAGTTTTTGGTTGAGGAGATGATTTCTTCAGTCTCACTACTGAAGGCTCTGCTGGAAGGGGCAGCCTAGAGCCAAGCCTTTCCCTCACCACAGGCCTCCCTGGGAACCAGTGTATGCCTCCTCACAAGGCTGATTCTCCAGAGAGAACTCGGGAGCTTCAGCCTGTCTCATTCCACTGCACTTGCCTTGAAGGCCAGTCCAGATGCCTACAGAAAAGAAATATTTTTGTTGTCCGTCTGTACGTCTGTCTCTTTCTCTCTCTCTCTCTAAGATTCTAATTGATCTAATTTTGTGTGTGTGTGTGTGTGTGTGTGTGTGTGTGTGTGTAACTTTCAAAATATGTGTGCCCTTGTGTGGTCAAGTGGCAATGGCTCAACATGTGTGCACGTAAGTCAGCTGAATTTGTACACATGTGCATGCGAGTGAAACGGTGAGGTTGATGTCTGGACTCATCCTCAGTCACTCTTCCTTCTTCCTCATTGAATCAAGGTCTCTCAATCAAGCCCAGAGCTCATTGATATGGCTAGTCTCTCTAACCACTTTGCTCTGGGGCATCCCCTCTTTCTATCTCTCAGAACTTAAGTATTACAGACAAGCAATCACACCTATCCAGTGTTTATGTGGGTTGTGGGGGTTCAAATCCGAGTCCTCAGATGGGTGCCAGTACACCCATTTGTCACCACCATCCCACATTCTTTATGTGTTAGGAAACATGGATGTTATTCTTTTAATGTTATTCTTTTGGTCCCTGGTCCCTTTAAGGGACAAGCCACGCCCACTCCCAGTGACCCCCTGACCCTGGCCCTGCCATTTTGAATCTCTCTCTTACTGTCCCCTCTTGGCCTGTGCGAGTCTCTCTGTCTCTGTCTCTGTCTCTCTCTCCTTTAAGTAATAAATGTTCAGTTTTATGCCTGTTTACTGTGTCTGTAAGCCTTTTACCCGCCGCCTGCTCACCCGCCAGCTTGGATGGCTCTCCTGGACCTGCCCGCTCACTTGTAAACCACCCGGGGATCTTGTAGCTCCCAGAGCCCGCTGCCTGCCTATTGCCTCCTGGGACTTGTAAGCATTTTTAAATCATAAAAATGGATGTGTGGAGTGAAGAAAGTTGTTGGGAGCCATTTCCAGATAACTACCATGGAGACAGATGACAATACTATCGATGGTGACTACTGTCCCAAAGTCCAGAGGTGAAGAAGGGCAAAGACCATGGTATTGTTAATAGAATACTCGAACAAGAGATGGAGAAATGAAGTCGGTCACTGAAGGACGGATGTGCTCTGCCGAGTGACGATGGGAGGGAGGGAAGAGGTTGACCAGGTAGATGGTGGGCATCGGAGGAGAAGACAGCAGACCTATCAGATACAGAGTCCAAGGAAGGGAACCCCTGCCTCAGAGCAGGCGCAGAGTGTGAGCTCTTGGAGAGGTCGGTGAGAAGAGTCCAGGCCTCCTTCGGACTGAGGAAATAGATCAGGTTTTCAGTGGAAGGTGTGGGTTCCTCGTGGACATGAGCAAGTGACAAAAAGTGCAGCTGGCTGAAGGGGCTCTGAGGTCCTGCTAAAGGATTCGGAATGGAGAATTGTCAGGAAGCTGCTGTGTTCAGGGCAGTGTTAGAGAGTGATCAAGATGTAGAAGGTCAAATATTAATAAATATGAAGAAGGACACTTAAAAGAAATCCCACACTAGCTCAGAATTGAGAATAATAGATGGTTATTTATTTAGGGGTAGATTCACAAATCAATATCCTCTGCTGGAAGGGAGAATAGCAACTGAATCCCGCAGCCCGAAAAGAGGCCAAATGCAAGCTGTACACCAGCATAAGAGACCACTCCCCAGTGGGCGGGGAACTAAAGGACTACTGTACTGGCTGTAGGATTTCCTACTGAACAAGTGGGATGCACTGCCGCTCAGCCTTGCATACACTCATTCATAAGGGAAAGGGAACAGGCTGAGTTATTCAAGTTTGTGTTGGGATTTTGTGTCCCAAGGCTTCTGAGTTTGAAGTCATCGCTTTATTTTCTTATTGGTTTTTATGTTGGTATTAAGAGAGGAAATAAGGGGCCAGGCCTAGGGAGAACAGGGAGGTGGGAGTGGTAATCCTGGAGAGGACCCGGGAACTTGGTAGCACCAGCCTCATCAGGGCATCAGGGTAAAACTCTGAGTCTCAAGTTCTAAACCCCATTCCCCGCTCTGTGGAAAAGGAAATGGATGTTGGTTGTATAAATCCAGTCGGTGAGTTCAAGGTGCAGGCTCTGTCTGCCTTTTAGTGAAAGGAGAGATGGCTGAGCAGTTGAGAGCATGGGCTTCTCTTTCAAAGGATCTAGGTTCAATATCTAGCACCAGAGATGCCTCATATCCATGTCTAGTCCCAGCTCCAGGTCTTTGACACCCTTTTCTGGCCTCTGTGGGCACTGGACACATGTATGGTGCACATGTATGTGTGCAAACGAGTAATCATGTACATGAAGTAAAAAAAATGATAAATCTCCTTAAGTAAGCAAAGCTCTCTGACATTTACTCATTACTTGACCAACCGGTAGTGATGTCATGTCACATTGTGTTGTTAAATCCCTTGAATTGTGTTGGAGATTTCCTCATTTATTCTGTTTTGTATTTTGCATTTCTCCTGAAAGAGGCAAATACTCCAACGGGACCTGGTACTGACTGAGAAGAAACCATTACAGCGGTGCGGGAAAGAGCATCATAATGTTGTGTCCTGTCTGGGCCCAGGCAGAGAGGTTAGCAGGACATGTGGGTTTTAAAGGGTTAACCTCTCCCTCTGGCTCCATCATAGGCTGGAGGAGAACAGTTCAGGTGCCTGGAGCAGGAGAGCTGTAGCTACCAGCCAGGAGCCCTCTCTCTACTCTGTCCTAAGACTAAAGCATAAGGACCTGACCTTGCACCTCTAACACTCACAGAAAAGCCCAAAACACTGACACAACCACAGCATCTGCCTGAGGGAACAGAGACTTGTGGGTCCCGGAGGGAGCAGAGACTTGTGGGTCCCCGAAGCTCACAGGCCAGATGGTTTAACTGAATCCGTGAACTCCAGGTTCAGTGAGAAGACTTGTCTCAAAATATAAGGTGAAGAACAACCAAGGAAGCTATCTGATGTCACCCTCTGGACTCCATGTGAATATGTGCACACATGTGCACATGTATACTCCCAGATAAACACATGAAAATGGAGAGAAGAGACGGAACTCGGCCAAACTCTCTTGCCCATTACTTGAACCTGGTGAAAAGATGTCTGGCTATTGTCCAGCCCGTTCACAGAAATGGCTTGATTAAGGTAACCCAGCAGAAACGGCAGTAGGGAAACCATCCATTCCTAGCAATGGCTTCCTCTGGGAACACACACCTTCCTTTCATGAACAAAAGGACACCCACACCCAGTGCTCCTGCTCAAGAACGGATGTTTTTGAGTTTTCCCTAGGGCATCCAATATTTATCACATTTCCCTGCAACCTCTTAGTTTAAGTCCAGGCCTTTAATGCCAAACTAATCCATTACGTTCTTTCTGGAGCCAAGTGTTACGGGCATTTGGTTTGGGGCCAGTCAGCGTCCACACTGTACTTCCTGGAACTGCAGTTGGGGAGCCTGGTCCACTCATCCTTGGTGCTAACAACTCAGGGGCATCTCTCGGCCGAGGCCTGTGATGATCCATGCATTGCCACACTTTCTAGGGCCCTATGACTGGTCCAAGATGAAGCTCCTGGCTGACTCAGAGCTGAGACACCAGAAGACCCAGCAGAAACTTCTGGAAGCAAGCTTCTCTCTCTCTTTCCATGCCAATCTGAGGGGACAATAGGCTCCAGCTGTGCTCTCTGCTGCAGTGGAGAGTTTGTGATGAAACCGTCCTCGGGAGAAGTGGTGCCTGAGAGGAAGATGGAGGTAAGCAAGCTCTGATGCCACCTCTGAGGCCCTGAATTTGGGAAGGAAGGCCTGGGCTTTCAAAAGAGCCCTTAAGCTGTTT
Organism: Microtus ochrogaster; assembly: GCF_000317375.1. Classification (NCBI taxonomy): domain Eukaryota; kingdom Metazoa; phylum Chordata; class Mammalia; order Rodentia; family Cricetidae; genus Microtus; species Microtus ochrogaster. Next base: position 1,781,455 of record NC_022011.1, read on the forward strand.
TCCTCAAGAGAGAACTTTGTAACATACTGTAGTTTGGATCTGTAACATTTCCAAAGGTTCATGCAAACACTTAGTCCCCAGGTGAACACTATTGTAAGGTGATAGAGGAACCTAGGGAGGTAAGAACATTGAGGCAGCTCTTGAAGGAGACTGTGACCTTGCTTCTGTCCGCTGCCTTCTTCTCTCCCTATAGTGATGGCAGGAGTATGCTTCCATCTGTGCCACGACCATGGTGCACACCACAGGCCTAGAAAACGATGCCTAGGATACCATTCATCACAGTAACAGAGAATCAGCTAGCCTGAAACCAAAGCATCATAAGGACCTGTATCTCCATCCTAGAAACCTGTTGTACGATGCCTGTTCCATGTATAAACTCTCTCCTTGATAGGGAAACGTGATTTTCATCTTGTACTGTCAAACGAATATTCCCTAGCAAGGACTCTCCATGCTCTTAAGAGCATCCTTGTTAATCTCAGGTGATCCTGTGTCCAAACAAAAGCCTTTCTCGTTTTTAAAAGATGCTTCTCCATTTCCCTCTTTATCTCATTCACTAACAGACCAGCAGTGGTTTCCTGGGTGCTCGGTCTGTGCCTTGAGAAGACACAAGGACTATAAAGTCAGCCTCCACGAAGATGGGTGATAGAAAAGAAAGGTGGTATGCCCCAGGAGAAGAGAAAGCGATCCCATACAAGGCAACGACTTCATGGGAAGGACCCGGAGCTTCCAAGCTACATCAAGTCCTTCAAAGAGGTTTGATGCTGGAGTCAGGAAGTATTGTGTAGATGGAAGTTTCTGTCCCGCCTGATCCCGGTCCCGCCTGATCCCGCAACCGTTCAGTCCTAAAGAAACACACAGAGGCTTATATTAATTAAAAACTGCTTGACCTCTTAGCTTAGGCTTATTATTAATTGTAATGGGCATTTCAGTTGTATCTTAATAAATAGAGCTTGCCTGAAGATCTGAGAGTAAAACCGCCCCACTGGTCAGTCTTACACACCATGCAGTGGTAACACACACCTTTAATCCCAGTAGCCACACTAGTTGACATAGAAACCAGGCGGTGCTTGGCTTTAATCCCATACCTGGAGAGGAATATAAAATGGGAGGAGACAGCTCTCAGACACAGTCCCATTCTGAGATTCCTGGAGGCAGGATCGCCATTTCAGACTGAGGTCAAGGTAAGATCCAGTGGCTGGCTGTTTTGCTTTTCAGATCTTCAGGTTGAATCACAAGTTCTCTCTCTAAATTTTTATTAATTGTGCTTCATTTGGTGTCCAACATTTTGGGGCACTAATTTACAAAAATGCCATTTGTCTGAGGCTTTTAGCCCCAGATCTTGTCTGAGCCAGACCCAAACTTAACCACCTGGGTTCAGGAGAAAAACTAGTGCTACGAGCTCCCATCTGCCCCGGCTTAGCTTCTATGTAAAAATGGAAAATACACAGAGAATCTGGATACTGTATGTTATTGTGTTGTTTTTGAATTGTTTGACTGCTGAGGAAGGAGCAGCAGCTGCTTAAAAAACATTCTATTATAAATGCTGCTGGATTAATTCAACCTATATATTTTGAAAATTCCTTGCCTTCAAAATTTAAGTCAAAAGATGTGCTACTTTGGAGAAGAGGTTTTGCTTTTGTTTCCACAGTAAGTAAGAGTCTGTGAATTCATTCTTGGTTAAGAAAAATAGGGTTTGATTGAGGAAGACCCTCTCAAAAAACCAAAGGGGGGGGAGAAAGAAAGTAAAAAAAAGGGGATAAAGATAAGATAAAAAGGTAGATTATTGAATCTACCTTTAAAAAGCAACTACTAGATTTAAATGTTTTAAATTGGATTGACTTTTATATATTGTATACAAATTTTGTATATTGATACAAATTTGAGATTAATTTTGTTAAAACATACTGCACATACATTTCTAACCTTGTTCAAAGTATTGTATCTTTTTGTTTTGTTTTGTTTTGTTTTTTTCAAGACAGGGTTTCTCTGTGGTTTTGGAGCCTGTCCTAGAACTAGCTCTTGTAGACCAGTCTGGTCTCAAACTCACAGAGATCCACCTGACTCTGTCTCCCGAGTGCTGGGATTAAAGGCGTGTGCCACCACCGCCTGGCAAGGTATTGTATCTATACAACTCATTTAAAAATGTAATGCAAATTTTTTGAAAATTATTGTTATCAACTGTTTAGAATAATGAGTAAATGCAGGTCAGTAGTTAGTCACCTACTATAATTAAAGTTGTAGTCACATTAGGTATGTTTTCTAGGTCAAGCAAAGACATATTTTAGATAGACAGGTCATCTTCAAGCACTTCAGAGATCTACAGAATATGTCATTTAAGATATTTTAATAACATAGGTTCTTTTTTATGACAATGAGACTTGTCTGCTCCTGGCAACACCAATCTACTTTGGAGAGGATAATGGGAATCAAAGAAACTCCACATGGAGTTTACTTTCTTTATGGCAAAAGTAAACCACTGGGCAAAAACATGCCCCTGCCTCTACTGCTGATAATATGCTGACCTAATTAGACAAGCAGGACACAAAATATCCTGCTTCACAAAGAAGTCTGTCAGGTATGCTAGGCCTTTGGGCTGAAGATGGATGCCCCAACATTGCTGCAGAACTATGGGTGACTGTCCAGGCAACCAGCTGTTCCTGTCATTTCTCACATTTTTTGGAAGTTGCATGCCCTTCCTGTTTACTCAGTTAATATTATCTCTTTCTTAGGTCTCTGAGGGAGTTGAAGACTAAACAGCTATAATTATAGTTTACCAGACACAGAAAGCAAGTTATGATAGAATATAAATTAGGTATAAGGCTTTGGACTCGCCCAGATAGAAGAGATATGAAATATTTTCCCTGAATTTGTCAAATGCAAATGGACTAGGCATTATTGATATATGTATTGCCTGTACATATTATATATACTCATTGTACTTATTGTATATAGTTTCAGATATTAGTTACAGCCTTCTTTTTTATTTTAGACAAAAAGGGAAAATCTAGTGGCATTTCAATTGTATTTTAATAAATAAATAAATAAGATCTGAGAGTAAAACAGCCCCACTGGTCAGTCTTACAGACCAGGCAGTGGTAACACACACCTTTAATCCCAGTAACCACACTAGTTGACATAGAAACCAGGTGGTGCTTGTCTTTAATCCCAGTGGTGTGCACCTTTAATCCCAGTCCTGGAGTGGATTATAAAAGGAGACAGCACTCAGACACAGTCTCATTCTGAGATTCCTGGAGGCAGGATCGCCATTTTGGACTGAGATCAAGGTAAGATCCAGTGGCTGGCTGTTTTGCTTTTCAGATCTTCAGGTTGAACCCCAATTTCTCTCTCTGAGTTTTTGTTAACCGTGTTTCAATTAATTAGCTCTTGCAACTTAAACTAATCCATAATTCTTGTCTTGTTTAGCCACATGGCTTGGTACCTTTTTTCAGTAAGGCATTCTCATCTTGCTTCCTCTGTGCCTGGCTTATGACTGCATCTCTGCTTTTCCTCTTCCTGGAATTCTTTTAGTCTGGTTGCCCTGCCTATACAAACTAATACAAGTGACAAATCTTTACAGTGTACAAGAGCATTATCCCACAGCAGTATTGCACTTCTTCCTTTACTGTCACTTTTAATCTTGTTAATACATCAAACGATGAAGATTTTGAGATATAGGAGAAATATCAGGTCACCAACATATGTGAGTATCTACTGTGTATTTGGTCCTTTGGGGACTCTAAGGACAGAGTAACTAAGTGTCAGAATTTTTATTCCAGTGGGAGAGATTGGTCAAAGTGAAATACACATAAATGTGCATTAGGTTATTAAATTATTGTGTGTCTATTTCCTTTAAGTTGAAATACCCTCCTTGGAGAGAGGAAGAAAGCTCATACACTTTGCCAGGCTCCACAAGCTCAGAAAGTGCATGAGTCACAAACCCCCAACGTTACAAAAAGTAGTAAGCAATTGCTGGGAAGAGAAGACTCTTCTGGGGAACAGCCTGCAGGTTGTGTGGGGGAGCTCCATGGAAACAGCTTCCCAGAGTCACCGCCATGCTGGGTAGAGATGCTCAACAAGGAAACTGATACTGGAGTGTCCCTGTAAGCAACTTCAGCCAGCTCCCTGTTTCATTAGCCAGCGTGAGTGAGTGGAGCATTTTCTTTAGTCTTCTGAGGTGCCCCTTCTGGGGTGAGTTGATATTTGCTCACATTTCCTAGGGGAAAGTCATCATGCAACAGAGATGACCACAGGAAAGGAGTTGGGTGTGGCCTGCCTTCGATACCATGATGACAAAAACCTCGCTATTTGCGGAAGCATGCGTTGTACCAGGCCGTGCCCCGCACAACCATCTGGTATTAGGGTGTCCCAAGCAGGGAAAACATTACGAAGCTCCAGAGAGAGTAAAGGTCTCATTAGGACTGATGATGCAGGGCCTATGATATTTCAGAGACTCACAAAATGTCTCCATTTCTTCTATGACCAGAAAAAGCAAATTTTAGGCCAAAGAAAATGTCTTATTGTGCGACATTTATGCATTTATTTTATACTAATATAACCATAAAATACAAAGTAAATGTTTGAATGAGACAATGAGCCCACCAAAGTCAGAATGCATCCCTGGGTGGTTGAAGCAGGAAAAGGCTGGGTTTGTTGGAAGAAAAGCAAAGCTGAGCAGGCGGTCAGGGTAGACGACATGGCAAGCAGTGAGGGCAATGGTGCAGGCCAGGAGATCTCAGCGCTTGGCAAGCCACTGGGGGTTAGGGAGTGGGAGCTACAAAGGAAGCAACACAGAAACCTGAGTGAGGACAACACTGGGCTGAACATCACTGGCTTTCTCCAGAAAGAGACTTCCATTGACTTCTTCATTTTTTTTCAGCAGTTAAAGTGAATGACTTTGTGTGGGTGCCAGTTGTCCCCTAAATCTCAGTATCAGCTTCTGCTTCATCTGAGCTTGATTGTTTCCATCTGACCGTCCCTGCTTTCCTCTGTGGGAAAGAATAACTCAGAATGAATATTGCAAAGTGCAATATTCAGACACCATAAAACTCCAGATTATTGTCATGATGGCTAATCATGATAAGAAATAACACATCTGCCCGGGAATGGACTTTGGCTTGGATGCAAATGACCTTTGTGACTGGCTTGCCTACCTCGTGCCCATACCCAGCACAATCAGGAATCCCTCAGCCACAGCCAATATTTCAGGAAGGATTTGTTGCGTCGAATTGTGAACTCATATCGTTTAAGACAGTGCTCATGGCTGCTCGTGAACTAACATTCGTGGTATTTAAGGCAGCTAATGGGAGAGCCCGGCCACTTGTGGCATGGCCCCTTCGCTGTCCTACACTGGGGAGACAATGAGGTCATCTCTCATCTTCTATGGAGCACATTAACATCTTATGTGACCTGCTGGGACTGGAGCCTGAACCGCCAGGCGGGGAAGAGCATTCTGAGACCACAGGGGCCTTTGTCAAGGCAGCTGTTTGAGCAAGGAAACACCCCCTCCACCAGGAGGAAATACGAGGATGCCCTAAAGTCTGTGGGGTCAAAGGACTCAAGGATTTTGCCAGAACTACTTTAGGAAGTCACTTTTTATTACATTCCCCAGTGTACACAAATACTAAATGAAAAATATTATGAAAGAGCCCATGTACTTTAGGGCTGGGGGTAGGAGTAGAGGAAGAAAAACAATTGGCTTTAATGACACCTAAGGGAAAGGAGAGTCCTGCTAACAACAAAGGACCCCGAATTTAGACCTGTAAGACAACACCGTGAGATACCATTTATTTTTCTGAAATACTTATGCCAGAGAAGGTGTGGAAGTGAAACTTCCTGTTGTTTTAGCATCTTTAATTTTTTCAGTATGTATGTGTTCGTGTGTGTGTGTGTGTGTGTGTGTGCGCGCGCGCACACGCGCATGTGTGTGTAGGGGGTGAGAATGCCTGGACCTGTCTGTGTGCATGTGTATGGAGCCCAGATCCCAGCATCGACGTCATCTTCAATTGTTCTCTATCTTCTTAAGACACGGTACTTCAGCTTGGATGGACTGGCTAGTCAATGAGCTCCGGAGATCTACCTGCCTCCGACTCACCCAGTGCCACTGCACTTGGGCTGTGCACTTATACCACTCAGCTGGCTTTTACATGGGTACTGTGGGTCGAACTCAATTCCTCATGTTTGCATGGCAGTCACTGTACCTAGTCGGAGACATCTCCTGATCTCTGTTTTAGTATCTGTCTTAGCTAGGGTTTCTATTGCTGTAACAAAACACTATGACCAAATGCAACCTGGGGAGGAAAGAGCCAATTTAGCTTACATTTCTACATAAGAGCTCATCATCAGAGGAAGTTAGAACAGGAACTCAAGCAAGAACCTGGAGGCAGGAACTGATGCAGAGGCCATGGAAGAGTGCTGCTACTGACTTGCTCCTCATGACTGGCTCAGCCTGCTTTCTTATAGAAGCCAGGACCAGCAGCCCAGGGATAGCCCCGCCCACAACAGACTGAGCCCTTCGTCATCAACCACTAATTAACATGGTCTCCAGGCTTGTGTACAGCCTGATCTTAGAGAGGCATTTTCTTAATCGAGGCTCCCTTCTCTCAAATGACTTTAGCTTGTATCAAGTTAATATAAAGTGCAGCCTCTCTCAGTAGGTCCGTCTTTCTTGATTTCTAATGGACATAGCTTCCAGATGGGAAAAATCATGAGGTGACCCAGAGAGCGATATTTAGTTGTTTCTTTTTTCCAACTATAAGCTGTTTTCTGTGGAACTCAAATCCAAACAGCAAGAAACTGCGGTATTTCTAATAGATCCACTTTGAAGGCTGATCATGGTCGAGCAGTCTTGGGAGTACCTTTTCTCCATCGCTTTCCTTTGAAGTTCGCCATTGCTTCCAAATAAGTGTAGCTGGGGTCTGGATTGTCCCTCAAAGGCTCTTCCTCTAAGACCTTCACCCCAGTATGGTTCTCTGGGTGCTATGGTGCTCTGCCCAGTGGACCCAATGGGGAAAATTAGCCCATTAGGGGTGGGCCCTGGGGATCTCTGGGTCCCTGGTTTCCTTTTTTCTTTACTGTTGTATCCTGACTGTGAGGTAGATAGTTTTACCCTACCATGTGCTTCTACCATGATGTTCTGTTTTGTCACAGGGCAATGGGGGGTGACACCTCCAAAACTTGGAACCCAAATAAACTTTATCTCTTTATGACATAGCTATTTCAGGTGTTTGAGATACGACAAAAAGCTGAGTGACACTGAGACAGACCGAAGATGCTAGAACTACCTACGGCCTGGGGAGCACCACATGGAGATGTGAGGAAAACGGGAGCACTGGGGCTGAAGGCGTCTCCCAGAGTCCTGGTATTCAGAGCAGACAGCTCTTATTCCTGGCCTTTGGCTGGTGCACTGAGTCTGGCCAGAGTGCACTGATCATGAGAGCGGACACACTCTAGCAGGAGAGCAGCTGAGATGGAGGAGAGGAGGCTGGGAAATCCTGGGACTGCTCTGGCAGTGTCTGGAGGATAGGCATGTAACAGTTGGCCTGTGCTCAAGAGCTTCGGAGCATATAGGTTGGGGATGCTTGGCTTCCCCAAATGGAAACTCCTCCATTAAAGAACTTTTCTCAGTCCTGTTTTTCTATCTCTTTTCTAACTCTGTCAACTATCTTGACTACTCAAAGTTTCTCATATAACTGGGAGCATTTGTTTCTTGTACCCTTACTTCGTGTAGTACTGTCCTTTCAAGGTTCATGATGTAACACCTGACAGGATTTCCTTCCTTCCTTTTTTTGTTTATTCATTTGTGGTACTGAGGATTGAACGCTGAGCTTCCCACTCTGCCACTAAGTTACATCTCCAGCCCTTTCTTGATCATACTTATACATTGTCTGGAGGCGCACATCTCATTGGTTACTACCTTTTTCTTGGAGTCTCACTGTGTAGCCCAGGCTGGCCTCAAACTCGAAGAGATCCTCCTGCCTCTGCCTCCTAAATTTTGGGATTAAAGGCGTGGGTGATCACACTGAGCTCCAACTTTTTGTTGTTGTTCTTTGAGAATTTCATGCAATGGATTTTGATCGTATACATTTTCCCTTCCCTAACTCTCTGAAGATCCACCCCTGCTTCTCTTCTCACCGACTTTCTGTTTATCCCCCCCCCACACCCCGCACCATCAAGGCCAGTTTGTGCTGCCCACATATTCTTGGATGTATGACTTTCCACTGGAGCCCATTAACTTACCAGGGGTCTACACAGCAGCTAAGATTTGCCAACAGCTCCTAGGCTAGGGGTGGAGCTGCAAGCCCAACTCCCCTCTTCATGCTGGAATTCGTCTTGCTTCAGCTTGTACAGACCTTGCGCACACTGTTACAGCTGATATCCCTATGTGCACCTGCCAGGGAGTTTTGTTTTACCATTATACTTACAGGGGTGGGGGTGGAACAGAAAGAGACAGAGAGACAGAGAGCACCACAGTGATTTGAAAGGCCAGAGGACAGCTTGCAAAGTCAGTTCTCTTCTTCCACAATGTGGCTTCTGGGTACCAAACTCAGATGGTTAAGTTCAGCAGCAAATGCCCTTCTGCTGAGCCATCTTGTCGACCCCGTTTCTACCTTTTGGTAACTGTGAATGGTACTGTTATGTGTGTGGGTGTACACATATCTGATTATCTGCTTATCTGCTTTTAATTCTTTTGTATCTATACTCAAACATGGAATTACTGAATCACACAGTGATTTGACGTAATTTAATTTTTTGAGGGCTCATAACGGCAGTGCTATTTTACATCCGCACTAGCAGGCCACAGGACTCCTGCCATCTCCGCTCCCTCGCTGTACTTCTAAAACGTAATAGCACACATAACAGGGTGAAGGGAAATACTAGATTTTGAAGGACTCTAAGACAGCATGATCTCACAGTAAGATCTCTCCAGTTAGGCTTACCACTAGGGATGATAATGTTGAAGCTTTTCTAGATTGCTGCTAATTCGTTCTAAAACATAATAGAGTCTGTGGACGCACAGCACAGCATGTGAGGACATTGCTTGACCGTTGCTCTTGTGTACAGCAGGCAAAAATGATGTAAAAGTGATGATGATTTGCATTTATCTTTGGGGGAAATTGTGAGCTAACAGCCACAGATCAATGAACAGACATGTTTTTGTATATTATGTATGTTCCCCAAACCTGACAACTTCTTGATTAAATTAAGACTTCTTGTTTCTTTTGAAAGATGGGAAGACAAGACAAATGATGGTATCGTGGTCACCAAGTGACTTGCTCAACAGAGTGAGATCCCTTCCACCCCCAGCCCAAGGTGTCCTTTTAGACAAGTGATCAAACTATAAATCAAGAATGAAATCAAGCAATTTGCTTAGAAACAAACAAACATACCTTTCAGTAAGATGGAAGCTCTGACCAAAACATCCAAAAGAGGAAGCTATTATTTTATTATTTGCTGTGTTCATATGTTCAATCACTGATGTGGGAGTGATTTCTTCTTAATAAAGAAACTGCCTAGGCCCATTTCATAGGCCAGCCCTTAGGTAGGCGGAGAAAACAGAACAGGATGCTGGGAGAAAGAAGCTGAGTCAGGGAGTCGCCATGGTTCTTCC
>NC_022011.1:1793861-1826802 GCF_000317375.1 Microtus ochrogaster
TTAAAAGAATACAGTTTCCGTGTAATTATTTCGGGTATAAAGCTAGCCGTGCAGGTGGCCGGGTGCTGGGGACGCAGCCCAGCTGCTCTTATTTCAACAAATCACCAAGCTAAATGTTTTCTTAATAATTTTTAAATGAGTAACTATCAAAGTCGAAGGTATTTGCTGCCATGAGGTTTTTCCAAAAATGACCAAGACTTGTGGCTAAATCCCTTTCCCAAGAGAATGGAGACTGAGATTCTTTGTTCACACCATCTTCCCAAATAGAAGTGGGGTGGCAAATTCAGGGTGTGAATGCATGTGATACTGTTACTACTGCTGCTGCTCCTGAAGGTGCTCCGAGGTGAGTCAATGAACTGTCGTCCAAATCAACAAGTACCAGTCAGGTACTTAAAACATTCAAAGCAATGAAGACAACCAGATTTGTTACACAGCTCTAGTCTTCCCAAGTGTAGGAATCCAACTCTGGTGTTGGTTAAATACTATTCAAGTTTGTTTATATGAATTGTGTGCTATTTTGTTTGTATGTGGAAAAAAACCAAATTTCTGAATGTGAAGAGTCATAGTTTATAAAATATCTGTTCTCTTTCTCTCCTCTCTTCTCTCTCTCTCTCTCTCTCTCTCTCTCTCTCTCTCTCTCTCTTTCTTCTATCTGCTCCCATTGGAGGAAGACCAACATCTCAGAAGCAGGAGCATTCCACACTCAGAATGATGCTTTTTCTTAAGACTAAACAGACTCAGGAGTGATCCTTTGTGAATTATGATTTATGACAGTCAAGTGCTAAATAATTCTAGGTCATTCATTTTATTTCAGGCACAAAAATAGGTGATGGGGAGGAAGAAACCATAAGAACCTCAACAAATGCTTTCTAATAGAAGATCTTAGCAGAATAAATGCCATAATGCCTAAAATCCCTGCTGCAGATGTCACAAGCCATGGTCACAGCATGAGGGTCTAGAAAGAAGAGCCAGTGAATTCCAACTTTTCCTCAAGCACTAAAAGCAGATGAGAAACTATCCCTTGGGTGTCTGGGGTTAGAGCTAGGAGCAGTTCCTAGGAAGAGTGTCTTTGAACCATGCCCGTTGACGAGAAGTCCACAGAGAACTTGCCTTTGTGGTACATTCCAGCCACCGGGAACAGGAGTGGCGTCCTGGGAACCCTGGTTAGGGATCCAGCTAAGCTACCTGCTATCATTGTATCTCAGCTGTTCCTCTCAGAAGCTCATAGTTAAGGGCTTATGCCCCATGTTGGTGCTATTGGGAGTGAGACAGCTGTAGATTATTAAGGGCATGACACCAGTGTAGGTTGTGAGACCATGTACTGTTGGGGGAGGTTGCTCGTTCATTCCTGATCACTTAGACTTGATATAATCACTCAGAAACTATATTATTTGCAATACTGTTTGGCTAATAGCTTAAGTTTACTGCTAGCTAACTCTTATTTTCTAAACTAACCCACCTCCATTAATTTGTGCATCACCACAAGGTCCTAAACTACTGGCAAAGTTTCAGTGAGCTCCAGTGGAGGCGTCTGTCTCCAGTGGGCTGCTAGATGGTACATGGCTTCTCCCTGACTTCATCTACTCTCTCTCTCTCTCTCTCTCTCTCTCTCTCTCTCTCTCTCTCTCTCTGTGTGTGTGTGTGTGTGTGTGTGTGTGTGTGTGTGTGTGTCTTTTCCAGCCAAGCTATATTCTGTTAAGCCATTGGCCAAAAGCAGCTTCTTTATTAATTAAACAATAAAAGCAACACATACACAGAAGGACTTCCCACACCATTTTCCCTTTTCTGTTTAAATAAAAAGGAAGACTTTTAACTTTAACATAGAAAAATTACATATAACAAAACAGGTATCAAGCAAGAATTACAGTTACAACAATTATATCTACTTATCTTTGATCACAACTAAGGAAAGCTATAATAATAACTATCTATTCTTCAACTCCATCAAAGACTCCAGAAGGATATAATATTACCTAAGTAAGCAGGAAGTGCATCATAAGCAACTTCCAAAAGTCTAGAAATGACAGAGACATCTCGCTGTCTGCACAGTCACCCAAAGTTCTTCTGTATCGTTGAGGTACCCATCTTCAGCCTACAGGCCCATAGTGTCCAGCAGACTTTTTCATGAAGCAGGATATTTGAAGATTTGTTCTGCCTTGTATTGGCAAAGTCACTTTTTTCTGTGTCCTGCAAAAATGTCTGGCAGACTCTCTCATGAAGCAGGAACCCCAAGGACTGTCTCACCTTCAGGCAACTTCAGCAGTTATTTTTCTGTGGGTCCCACAAGTCAAGCCAAACAGTTCAGGCAAGAGCAGTTTCTTGCCCAAACGGCAAGAAACTCTGTAAGAAGCCTCATTTTTCCCCCTTCTTGTATCTTTGCCCCCTTGGTTGTGTTGCAAAGTTTTTTTTTTTTCTGCCACAAGTTTTGTAGGTCCCAAACAGCAGCTAACTGAAATCTGGAAAGTTCAGAATTGTGATCAAATACAAACCATCCTTCTTTATAAGATGTCTCAGGTATTTTGTTACAGTGGTGGGAAGCTGATTGTTATACCACATATACATATTATACATATGCAGAGAGGATAAGCATAATTCTGTCATAATCCTTACCTTCGATGAGAAAAGCCAAGGGTGTGTGGTCTATCTCTGTATCTATCTATCTATCTATCTATCTATCTATCTATCTATCTATCTATCTACCTGGAAAGGTAAATTGCTTAATTTTTTCCTCAACAACTGTATGAACAAAAGGAACATTCCCAGAAAGGTAATCATGTTTGCCCGAGTGTTCTCATTACTTCATATTATTCTTATTGGAACAATATAAAACCCAGCTATTTGTTCTACTGAAGACACTGGCATTGGCTAGTTAATTCACTTATTGCTGCCTTTTAATTAGATTATAGTAATCACATAAGTTTCATGTTCAAAAAGAAAAAGAAAAAAGTTTTGTGTTCAAAACTTGAAAAATAAAGGAGGAAAAATGAGCACTTCTCATCCTTTTACTATTATTTTAGAGAATAAAAGAATGAGGGGAGTTTAGGAAATAGAAGAAAAACACAAATACTGAATTAAATGATACCATATAACTCATCATCCACCAGCAGAAAGGATGTTTGGGAGGGAGACTGACCATATGAGTATTTCTGGGTGCTAAGAGGAACAGGACTGAGCTGACAAGTTGGCTTAGTAGGTAATAGTAGTCAAGCCCGCTAGCCTGAGTTTAATCCCAGGGACTAATATGGTGAAAGAGAAAACCACCTCCCACAAGCTGTCCTCTGACCTCGTCTTGTGCACAACGGTAGATGTACAAATACACACAGGTACAAATAAATAACTGTCATAAAAATTTGAAAGATCCAGGACTTCAAAGCCAAGAACAGAAATGGTACTGAGTCAGCACAGGGGGTCTGAGGGGAGGGCCAAGGAAATAAAATCAGGGCCAGGCTGGAGGTCAGGGTGACCCTTACAGCAGTTCCATAAGGTCACCTTGGATTTCCACAGAGTCAGGATGGTCTCAGACCCTGGCACCACAGTTTTCCTTCAAGCACCTGGTTTACCTGTCATTGTTCCTTTCCTTCATTTACTAATGACAGGCTTAGTACTTAGCTAGTGCCCAATATTACCTCGCTCAGAGCCTCCTGCCCTGTTCTCAGGGGTCCTGTTCACCTGGAGAACTTCTATATTTAAAGTTTTTTTTTCTTTTTATGTCACCTCAGTTTTATGGGAAGTAACAAAGAAAAGTTAACTAACCCAGAAAGAGCCATGAAGGTTTGTAAATGCTACAGGGTCAGATAGGAGGTCTCTGCTTGCTTCCAGGGGCGCAGGCAGTGCCTGGCACATAGTAAGCTTCCGGTGAGTCTTCTGTGGTTGAACAGAAAGTCCTCTGATCCATCTGGAGTCAGGTAGGGAGACAGATCCATCTTATTGCTCAAATGAGAAGTCTTTACTTTGTGTCTGGGGCGGTGTGTGCGCTCAGAGGCTGACACAGATCTTCCTTCCGTCACTCCCCAGCTTGGGACTTTGAGAAAGGGTCTTCTTGTACCTGGCAGTCACATGGCAGAGTATGGAGCTCCAGGGATCAGCCTGCCTCTTCACCGCTTGTTCTAATACATTCAACTTCTTACATGAACTCTAGGGACCCAAACTCAGGTCCTCACGCTTGCATGAAAACCATTTGGCCCGCTGAGCCTTTTTCCAACCCACACAGGGAAAATCTTTAACGAAAGATTAATGAATTAACGAAGCTGGGAGTGGTGGTACACACCTGTAATCCCAGTTCTTGAGAGGTGGAGGCAGAGGGATCGGGAACCCCAGATCAGGCGCTGCTGAATGTGAGTTTCAGGCCTGCCATGACTGTACCTGGAACAGGGTGAGTGTTGTGGAAGGAGCAACGGAGCTAGGGGAGCCTGCAGGCACTAGGAAGCAAGCGACAAAGGCAAGGCCATAGCCACTGCAGCGCTGAAGGATCAGGAAGAAACTCTGCGACTGGAATCTGAAGATAAAGCACTCAGAGGCTGCGTTAGCACAGGAACAACACTGCAGCCACCAGGCACCAAAGCTGGGAGGCACAGGCTGAAATATCCCTGCCTCCAGCCCCACTGGCTTCCTCTTACCTCTACCTGCTGCCTAGACCCCAAGTGTGCATCCAGGCACTGGGGAGTGTGGGTGGCTCGTCTCTAAGAGATCGGATTCTGGAGCACGGAAGCGGGCAAAGGAGAGAAGCAATTAGGGGAGAAATGTGGAAAGCCAGTGTGAGGTTACCTCAGGCGTCCATTTTGGCATGTTTACATCCAGGTTACTTCTGGATTTCCCAGGGGAGAGCACCCCAGGACCCAGGTTACTCCTCTCTTAGGAGACAAAAGATGGAGTCACTTGACCTTTAGGGCATAAGGCTGACCCTTCCGTTCCTCTGACTTCTGCCTGATTGATTTAAGAGAATGACTGGGGCCGCAGGAGATGTCAGCCCCGCGATTAAGACATGCCATCCCCTAAGTGATCTAATTGTCTGGCTTTGCCTAAGCCATGATGCCTCAGTTTCCCCAGCCACACAGTGAACAAAGAAACAGCCCAGCTTGTTGTTGATTTTTGTTTTTTCTTTCTGTGGGTAACTGTGCCTGTCCACCCTCAGACAGATAATGCATCCCAGCTGTCTCAGTGGGCAGCCAACACTCCAAGGAGTTGGAATAGGTTTGTTAGTCTTTTGTTTGTTTGTTTTGTCTTTTTGTTTTTCAATACAGGGTTTCTCTGTAGCTTTGGAGTCCGTCCTAGAACTAACTCTTGTAGACCAGGCTGGCCTCGAACTCTCAGAGATCTGCCTGCCTCTGTCTCCCAAGTGCTGGGATTAAAAGTGTGAGCCACCACTGCTTAGCTTGTTAGTCTTTCAAAAAAAAAGAAAAAGCAAATAAAAAAGAAGTTAGCAAATTAACCTTTTTCTGAAGCTATAAACAATGTGGCAAAAGATGGAGCTTGGATTGCACAAACTTCTAGAAGCATGACCTTTGGAAGCTAAGTCATTCCTGTCAAGCCCATTGTCTGTTTCTCAGGATGTCTTTAATAAGATCTACATGGCAGCCCCTGCTTGGCCAGCGGAGCCTTTTCGCAGCAACAGGAACCTCCCGCAGGCCTGCACACAGGGCTGTGAGCCTGCATCTCCACCACAGTCCCACTGCTCACGGGCTGGCTGCTTCCTGAAAGGACACTTGCTAAACCAGTTGTGCTTGAGACCCAGGACAAGGATGTCTATTGTAGTTTATCCATCCTGCTCCTTCCTGTTGTTTTAAGCAATTCACAGGAGTCTTTTATTGTGCTGGCTCTTTTGTGAAATTCTACTTACTCTGCTGGCCCTCAACTAGGGACTTCTGAATGCCCCATGGAGGCTGCAGACTAAAGCCGTCATTGCTATAGCATTCATTCATACCTCCCAAGTGAAAACGGCTGGAGGAACTGCCAGGAGGGGCCAGCTGAGTTGGGTAACTCATGGTTCCTGCTTTCAAAGTAATGAACTCGCCCCAGTGGGGTGAGCCTGTGACCTGGCCTGAAAGCTTCTCCAAGACATAAGTGTGCTTCTGGCTGATGTTAACTTGGAGTTTGAATGTGGGCTTCTTTGTTGCTGTGGGTTTTGTTTTTGTTTTTTCCATCTTATTTTTGAGACAGAGTCTCTCTGCATAATCCTGGCTGTCCTAGAATTTACCACATAGACCAGGCTGGCCTTGAGCTCATAGAGATCCACCTGCATCTGACTCCTGATGAATATGGACTTCTTAAACACAATTCACATAGGTATAAACTTCTTTTGCTGTTGTTTATTTTTTGTTTGTTTTTTTAGTTTTTGGTTTTTGAAACAGGGTTTCTCTGTGTAGCCCTGGCTGTCCTGAAACTCACTTTGTAAACCAGGCTGGTTTTGAACTCAGGGAGATCTGCCTGCCTCTGCCTCCCCAGTGCTGGACCTAAAGTCATGTGCCACCCCACCCAGCTCAAGGTATAAACATTTTATTTGGAAAAACAGGTTTCTGCTCACAGAATGCAATGTTTGTTCTTCACTCCCAGCCCCCCACCATGCTTGTTGAAAAACACTTCATTGCTTACGTTAGTATATTGTTGTATCAGGATGCACAGAAACAGCCATCTCCACATTGTCTCCTTTTCTGGCACAGTGGAGCACTTACTAGCCTGAACTCAGCCAGCGCCATCTCCCGATGTTTTACTCTCTCAATTTCTTCACCTATAAAATACCAGCTCCACACCAAATGATCTGCAAGGTCCCTACAGCCCACGAAGCTCCATGGTTCTAACTTAGAGCATCACTTTTCTCTCTTTAGTAAAATATTAATGTAGGAAGGAGACTAAACAGTGGCAGACGGAGCATCAGGGAAGGCAGCATACAAGGGATACTGTTTTAGTTTTGGTTTTCGACAACAACACTAACCAAACGCCTGCATCTGACTTACATTAGAAAGGGCCTGAATGTAGTTCAGTGGTTAGAGCTCTTACCTAGCATCCTGAAGACTATTGGTTCAATCCTCAGTAATGGGGTATGGAGTGGTTTTGTGGAGAATTAGACAAATCAGTTTAAAATGTCTGAAGATGGGGGGGCCTCTGTCTGGAAGGTATTTTCACCCATCCTGATCATAGGGGCCTAAAAGAAGTTAAATTGATAGAGACCCTAAGAGCCCTTAAGGACTTAAAATTGGTGTTCAGGTTAGGAAGAAACACAGGGGCCTGACAGTTCTAAGCTTCAGAGAGGGAAGGATAGACGTGGCTAGGGGAAACGAGCACAGAAGTCTGAGATCTGCCAAAGGTGACTATGACCGCGCCCTTGGATATGTTTGTGTAGGATGCTGCACTGAAGGACCATTGGGAAGATGTTCAGGCAAAGTTTCCCCAGCCTGTGTGTTTAGATGGAAACATTCTGATACCTGGAGATGTTTGCCTCTGTTTGGTCATGAAATTGTACAGCTCACACTCACAACAGCTTATTAATATTATTATTGTTGTTGTTATTTTATTTTATTTTTGCTATAGAGATTGAATCCAAGGCCTTGTACACATAAGGCAGTCTCTACACTGAGATAGACACCCACCCACTCCTGACCCTTTCCATTACTTTTGAACACAATTTAAGAGGCTGGAGAGGTGGTTCAGAGGTTAAGAGCAAAGGTTGCTCTCCCAGAGGTCCTGAGTTCAATTCCCAGCCCACATGGTGGCTCACAACCATCTGCAATGAGATCTGGTACCCTCTTCTGGTGTGTAGGTATGCAGGCAGAACACTGTATACATAATAAATAATAAATAAATAAATAAATAAATAAATAAATCTTTTAAAAAAATAAACACACACACTCATAAATAAAAAAAGAAAAGGAAAAGGAAAAAAAGAAAACACAGTTTATTCAAATCCTAACAAAATTTGCTAGGAAGCACCTGGACGCTGCTTCCAAAACACAGATTATATCAAAAAGCTCCCTCAACTCTCAAGAAAGGCTGGTCACTGCCACCAAATACTGACTTACAACACGTGAAATCCAGACCAGGAGAGACGCCAAACTCGGAGCTTTTCTTTGAGAGCTGTTCATTATTTAAAATGTCTGACTCGTTATACTTCTAGGGCAAAGAGTGCTCTGTCTCCACTAGTGCAGCTATGGCTGAGGCCCTGGAGAGAGAAGCCATGAGACTTCTTGCAAAGCTCCAGGGCCAGAAGAGGCTGGAACCTTCTGTTCCGAGTCAGGATCCCCTCCGCATGGCCTGAAAACCTGTTGCCATGAAGTTCGTGGAACACTGGTCTGCTCACTGCATCTCCTAAGGGAGACATCGGAGAAACCACTTGTGGGGTTCAGAGACTATGTCCCCACTCCATGGGCTAACTAGGTCATCGTGTTTATGGTGAGGTATATGACATCCAGCATAACCCCTATACAAGCATTTTTTTTCTTTAATTGCACCTTAATTTCCAGGGAATGCGTTATTAAACTCTTTGATATTAAGATGTCCTAATCCCCCAGAAGTCTGAGTTTTTGTTGATAGGTATTGTCTGTTGACAGTTGCTGCTATAACAATCGTACTGTGTTTTAAATGTTGAAACTTTCTTTCCTCTACTTTTATAAACTTGTACAAGGAATTACAGGTATCATGTTTGGTCAATAATTTTCAATAGTTTTGGTCAATAGTTTTTTGGGTTTTTTTTGTTTTGTTTTGTTTTCAGATTTATTTATTTTATTTAGTGAGTATTAGTGTTCTTCCTGCATGTGTTTCTGAGGTCAAAAGGGGGCATCAAATCCTCTGCAGCTGTAGCTACAGCCGGTTATGAACAACTCTGTGGGTTTTGGGAACTCTACCCAGTTCATCTGCAAGAGTATCAGGTGTTCTTCACAACAGCCATGTCATCTTGTCTCTCCAGCCGTTGGTCAGTAATCTTTAAGAAATTTACAAATGAGCCAGGCAGTGGTGGCGCACGCCTTTAATCCCAGCATTTGGGAGGCAGAGGCAGGTGGATCTCTGTGAGTTCAAGGCCAGCCTGGTCTACAAGAGCTAGTTCCAGGACAGGCTCCAAAGCCACAGAGGAACCCTGTCTCGAAAAACCAAGAAAGAAGAAGAGGAGGAGGAGGTGGAGGAGGAGATAAAGAAGCTTGCAAATGCTGTTCAACCCACTGAACAGGAAAAGTTTATTCAATGCATAGCCATGCTGTGATTTGCTTATTTATTTACTCTGGAAAACTGGAAGTTTGTTTCAGACGACCGTTCGTTGTACAAGTGTCCTGATATGCCATATAATTCTCATTCTCACCTTTTTGAGGAAAATGCGTCACAGTTGACCTGTTCTTTTTCTTTCCTCCTGTTTTTAAGGTGAGCATGCAATGGAAGAGGTGTGACGTTGATGTATGCAGTTTTGATTGATCTCCCGCTATCAGCACCCCATTCTCCTTGTTTACCATGCCTACTTGTTCTCTTCCATCCCCAGTACTTCAGAAAAAATTATTTTATTCATTTATGATTACTAAAATCAGTACATTACACATTTTATGAAAACATTTTTTTTTTCAAGGCAGGATTTCTCAGTGTAACCGTCCTAACTCTTCTGGAACTAGCTCTTGTAGACCAGGCTGGCCTCAAACTCACAGAGATTCACCTGCCTCTGCCTCCTGAGTGCTGGGATTAAAGGTGTGCACTGCCACCACCCAACTTTATAAAATTATGATTTTCAAAACATTTTCTGATGAGAGGGTCATCAATCTACATTAATTAATGTAATTTATCTCAGTAAAGCTCTGTAATGTCAGGCTCAATGCAACACAGTTTTATTCATTTATATGCTTCTGCAATTCTGTCTCTCATCATATGTTGTTTTGGCTACAGATGTTCTTGGAGCTGGGCTGTGGTGGCACATGTCTTTATTTCTAGCACTCATGTGGCAGAGGTAGGCAGATCTTGTGAATTCAAGGAGGCCAGCATGGTCTACAGAGCAAGTTCCAAGGCATCTAGCGCTACACAGAGAAACCCTGTTTTGGGGGTGGGGAGGGGGAGGGGAGATGTCCATGGAAAAAGGCTAAGGCTAGGAGTCATTGGTAGAGTACTCATATATCAGGCAGGAGACTCCGCATGACCTCTTCCCCCAGTTTGTTCATTTATTGATTATTTTTATTTATTTGTATGCATTTGGGGGGGGGGGGGGGCAGAATCTCACTGTGTAGCTCTGGCAGGCCTGGAACTTTATATGTATAGCAGGGTGGCCTCAGACCCACAGAGATTAATCTGTTTCCTTCTGAATGCTGGAATTACAGGTATGTACTAACCTCCCAGCTTCAATTTCTTTGTTTATTATATCTGTGGTTAAGAGATCCAAAGACCCAAGTTTGATTCCTAGCATCCACATTGGATGGCTCATAACCACCTATAACTCCAGTTCCAGAGGCTTCACGAGTCTCTTTTGGACTTCCTAGACACATGTCCAAGCATAGACACAGACAAACACGTGATTTAAAGGAGGCAGAGAATTATATAAAGATGGCCCAGGAGATAAGAGCTTGTACTGCTCTAGCAGAGGACCAAGTTTGGTTCCCAGCATTGACATCAGGCTACTTGCAACCATTTATAACCCCAGATCCAGGGGCTCTAGGGCCCTCTTCTGGCCTCCACAAGCACTACACTCACAATGCAGATACACCTAGAAACACATAAAACATAATTAGAAATAAAAATAAAACCTTTAAAAATAAACAAATAAAAGTAGAGATAAATCTAAAGAAAAGGAAAGAAATATTTTCATGAAGAAGACCTAGTCTCACACAGATATGTAGCTAAAAGAGGGAGAAATTAATAATAACCTTGTTAGCCGGCCATGGTGGCTCATGCCTTTAATCCCAGCACTCGGGAGGCAGAGACAGGCGGATCTCTGTGAGTTCGAGGCCAGCCTGGTCTACAAGAGCTAGTTTCAGGACAGGAACCAAAAGCTACGGAGAAACCCTGTCTCAAAAATAATAATAATAACCTTGTTAAATGATTGTGAACATTTTTCTTTGATACTACTCTAAGTTCATTGAACAGTGGTTTCTTAAAAGTCATGATCATGGAATCTGAAACCGTATCAATGAGCCGCCTAATCTCTTTTGCACTAAAATCCACGGATCCATTTCTGAGTGGATTTTCTACAGTGCCCTGACTGAGCAACATTATGCACTGAATATTTGCAGTATGTCGGTCAAACTGAGCTAGGTGGATCTTTCAAAATGTTGACACTACTTTTAAAAAGTCACATTTATTAATGTCACCATAGATCTCATAAAACAAAGTGTTAGAAAGCCGCAAAGTTCATGGTGACAATCACAAGTCATGCAAATTTTTACTGTAGTTACAAATACTGTCATTTCTAGAGAAATGCTGTGCCCTGCTTCCCTTGAAGTTACAAGAAAATATCATTTTTTTTCTTTTTTGAGAAAAACCCAAGTTTGTCTGGCAATCATTCTTTCAAGTAAAGATAATGTCCCACAAAAAACGAAGACTATTTCCAACAATCTCAGGAGCTATTTTCCCGTGGACACTAACATACTTCAGCAGCAGCAGAGGAGCGATTTTCCCCTGGACATTCACATACTTCAGCAGCAGCCGGGTGCTTGCTGGACCCATTACTGTGTCGCAAGGAAGAGTCTTGTCTCAAGGGTTCAGATTTTGGAAAATTCATAATTTTTACTGCTCCATTAAGGACATCCTTAAATGAGCCTTCCTTTTTGTTTTTTTTCTGAGTACATTGGGTGAAGGATAGAAAGACTAATCAAAATTCTAGGCCCCTGCCTTGATTTGTGCCAAGGTGCGAGCAATTTACCTATCACTGCCTTGACCACATTACTACAAATGCCAACATGGAGAAAAGAACAAACAGCATCTTAATATTACTATAAAAAATTTAAGAACGTTAGTGAATTGCTATCAGTGGGGTTGTAGCAACACCATGGCACACATGTTCAGGGCAGAGAAGAACTTGATGAAAGTGGTTTCCCTTGGTCTACCAAGTAGGTGTCAGAGACAGAACCTAGGGCCCCAGTCTAGTCAGCAGGCTCATCATTCTCATTATAAAATTCCTGTGACCCCGAGACCCTCTGCAGGCTATCTACTATTCTAAGGCTGTGATCCCACGGTCTACCCACCTTTAGCAATTCTTGGGCTTAAATAGAATGACACCTGTGAGCCAGCACTTAGGAACCATCTTACAATGCACAATTTCAAAAAACAGAACTAAATAAATCTCCATTTGATGGATGATGGAGATGCGGTAGAAAGTGTACTATGTGTTTTTAAGAAATATATGGTCTTAAAAGCCTAGTGAAACGAAACAGTATTTGAGTCTAATGTTATGGTGAATAAGAATCCAAACTGATGGCTCATGGGCATGTGCATCCAAACATAGTAAATTTTGATTTTGAATTTTGTTGTGGTAATCTCCATTATTTGTCTTCCTAATGTTTCAGATTGGTCCGACAGTAACATTGGTTGAATATATAGCAGTTAAGGGTGGGCACAAATGACCTTGAAGAGTGTTGTCCTTCGTTCAGACACCAAACTGCGATTTAAACAGAACACCCTCTGTTTATTTCTAGTTCCTATTGTTATGTAGTACTTCAAATAATTTTTTGGGAAAAGGTAGAGGTATGAATGAATTCCATTTAAAATGCTTTTGGCTGTTGATGAAACGTCTATATAATTAAAAGTTGAAAGCATTTGCCTGCTTGCCTTTAAAAGGTCGCAGGAAATGTACTCAGCATAGAGGGAGGAAAGGCCCAAAGAGTGTTTCCAATTACAGTGTAGTAAGCGCTGCGAGGGAGGGGTCACTGCAGTTGCGGGCAAAGGTGGTACTGTACCCATTTGCAGCTGTGATCCTGACACCTTAGGTAAAGGTGCTGGGGGAGCTGTGGTCATTGGGTGTGAAGAGCCCCCTGCAGTCTGCCCAGAACGGACCAAGACCAGTTTATCGTTCATATGTCAACGTCAAACATGATGCACAGTCCAAGTCACGGCCAATCGGATTTGATCTGAGTTGAAAGACAGTCTATTTCAAATCCTAGCACAGGGAAATTTAACTACCTCTTTTTGTTTGTTTGTTTTTCTTATTTTGAGACAGTCTCACTGTGTAGCCCTGGCTAGCCCAGAGCTTGCTACATAGACCAAACAGGCCTCAAGTACACAGAGACAGGCCTGCCTCTGCCTCCCTAGTGCTGGGATCAAAGGCTTTGGACACCGTGTCTGATTTTAACTACCATTTCTTTAAGAATCATTTTTTGAATTGGTTTAAGGTTGATGCTCTAGTTTAAACTCAATTATTTTATGTTGTACTCATTTTAGCAGGCATTTAAACCTTGCTTTAGAAAACATCCCTTAATATTTGGGGTGCTTGATATGTTGGTCGGCATCAACAAGGAAGGGTTCATCCTGAGAGGTCATTATTAATGAAAGCCATCTTTCGGGGGAGACACAGTCCCCTTTACGGTTTCAATTGCCACTTTTAAAGAGGTTGTACCTAGACCGAACCACCATGGCTCTCTTTAATATCACTGGAGACTTCTAAGTCCCAGTAGTTACTCATATCAACTTAGAGCATGCCATTTTAATGCTCTGTCTCTTCACTATGGCTCCACCCTCCTCAATGAAAACATCTATTTAGAAATTGGTAGGAAAGTGTTTAACATAATACGATGATGAGTCAAGAGGCTTTCTTTAAGCTCGGAAAGGAAAGATGTCCTTTCAGTAACGCACCTTTTGATTGTTTAGCTCTGACTCATTACATAGAATATATTCCACTGAGTTCAAAGTTTCCCCTTACAAAGAGTTTTATGAACCAACTCTTCTTCAGACCAATTTTTTTACTTCAATTATAGTAGCAGATTTTGGAGTTTTAAATCATTAACAACCTCCCAGTGAACTTTTATCCAAATGGCTTACAGTCAGAGGAAGAACTGTTCTTTTCATTGAGCATCTTTTGTGAGGAGACCCGTCCTTTTCTGCTTCTTCGTGTCTCTTTGAAGCAGGATGTGTGATTTGTAAAGAAATGAAAGTGTATCGCTTTAATAAAAACTGTTGCAGTGTGCTCAAAGTGCACACTGGGATTGCAGTGTGCTCAGAGTGCACACTGGGATTGCTTCAGGGTGAACTTCAGCTACCTGTGTTCTTGGGAGGGGGTAGATTTCAGAAGTTAAGATAGCTGTGTGTGCACAGTAGGAATATCACGTTGCAGTTAAGTCAACCCTCAGGAGTGACCTAATCTTATTTTTCCTCTTTCTTGACCAAGGACCTGTAATTTTCATTTAGGCTGAGTTTTCAAGTGTTAAACTCAACTGGACCCTCCAAAATTGGGCATTCATTCCATTCACCTACTGATCTCACCATATGCTATCTTTTAATTAAAAAAATATTTATTTCCATTGCACTGTTTTAAGAGAGTGACTGAGTCTGTAACCTCCAGACTCAAGGTGATGGGGTGAGCGTGAATCTTCCAGTGACAAAGGCATGAGGAATTTTATACAGAACCAAATGTAGTTTAATACACAAAAGAAAGTGCTTAGTGCAACCTATTTTCTTAAAAATAAATCTGTAAAATAATGTTTCAGTAGCGGGGGGGAAACTTTTTCACCCCCCCCCCTTGATTGGGCGACTAGCGGGATAGATTTGAAGAAGTCCATCCCACCCCCGCACGCGCGCCCCCCATTCTTTCCAGACAGAGCAGTTGTAAATGCGAGGCTGAGTCCGCCCCGAGAGCCTTAGGGCACCTTCCTCTTTGCTGTGTGTGTGTGTGTGTGTGTGTGTGTGTGTGTGTGTGTGTGTGTGTGTGTGTATGTGCGCGCGCGCGTGTCTAGCTCTCTCTTTCCCTCAGTCTGTGCCTCTGTATGTGTGTGTGAGTGTGTGTGTGTGACAGGGAGAGAGAGAGAGAGAGCGCGAGAGGAGAGCGAGAGAGCGAGCTGCGAGCTGTGCTGCCTCCGCCGCTGCCCTTTGATCCCGACATTAGTGTTAGGGGCTCGGAGACACAGCGCGCGGCCATAGACACCGCCGCACCGGCGCTCATTTATTTATACCTCCCATCACACGCGAGCACAGGACACACACACACTCACACCTATTAGATCCGTTTCCATTGAAGAATATTACGCTCGGGGACAAGCCAGGTGCACGACCAAAAAAATTAAAAAAAAAAAAGAAAAAGAAAAAAAAGAAAGAAAGAAAGGAAAGAAAAGAAGAAAACCCCTCTTCTGGCTCCAGGAAACAAGCTTCAACCCATTGCACACACCGGAGAGAAGGGGTTTCCCCCTGCCCGCCCCCCAACTACCTCCCCGCTCCTGCCAGTGTCTGCCTGTCTGCCCCCACGGGGGTTTATTTGATCTCACATTAACCGAGGAGGAGAATGTGAGAAAAGGGGGAAAATGCCCAGGAGGAAGCAGGAGCAGCCCAAGCGCCTTCCCTCACGTAAGTCATCCCTTCTCCACCTCCTCTCGTGCCATTTTCTCGCCCTCCCTCTCCTCTTTCCCCTCCGCAGCCTCCGCCGTTGTTTTCTGCATTAGTTTAGGGTTACAGAGGTGAAACTGACAAAGACACAGCCCGGGTTACTCCTCGTTTAGGTCTATGCCGAGGCAGCCATGTTGGTGATGATCAGCCCCGTGCCCTTTCTATTCTCTCTCTCTCTTTTTCTTTCTTTCTCTCGCCCCCCTCTTTTTTTCCTTGAGATCGGGCTTTTTTACCCCGTTCCCTCTCCCTCCCCCTCCTCACTCCGGGTTGCGGGGGAGGGGGCGAGAGGAGGGAGGAGGGGAGTAGTGTGGATGCCGGGTTTTTGTCGCGGGTGGGGGGAGGTGGGAGAGGTTGCAATCTTGAAAAAAGAAATTCTGTGTGGATCCCGGTGCCCGAGGGTGCGGGGTCGGGGCGCGCGCCGGGCCGGGGCCGTGACATGGCGATTGGGGGTGTTGGGGCGAGGGCGCGCGGCCGCCAGCCGGGCTGGGGACCGGAGAGGTCGGTCTCCGGCTAAAGGTTGCGCCGGGGTGGGTCGGCCGCGGAGCCGCTGGCGGCTGGAGCTGGAGGCGGAGGTGGAGGCGGCGGCGGAGGGGGAGCCGGGGGCGGCCGAGGAGGGTGTGGGGGTGCCGGGGGGCGCGGGCGGCCGATCGGGGGGGCGAGGCCGGGCAGCAGAGCGGATGTGGGGTGCGGGAGCCGCGCCGAGGCTGAGGCGAGGCAGCCAGGGCGGCGCGCGGCGCGCGAGGTCCCTGCAGAGCCGAGGGGAGGGCGGAGCAGGGCTCCCGGCCGCAATAAAATGCGGGGTCAGGCGGAGCAGACGGAGCCGGGGCGACTCGGGCTCGTAGACCCCCCTCCCTGGCCAGCCCGAGCAGAGTCCGAGACTAAAGTGCATCCCAGCCCTCCTGGCGGTAGCCACACACGCCAACTGGAGACTCGCGCCGGGCTGCGCGGCCGGGTCCCCGTCCCCTCCTCCACCCGCGCCTCGGGTCCCTCTGCGCCGCCCTCCCGCTTTTCTTTGCGAGACTCTTAACTTTTCCCCCACTCCCTCTCGGGCTCCCCCCTCGTCCCCCCAAGCTCTCTCTCCGCTCGGAGTGTTCCGAGATGCTGCTGAAGCTAAAAGTGAAGGAGAAAGAAGCAACTAAAAATATCCCCCCGGGGCCGCCCGGCTCCTTGAATGCAGGGGAGAGGGGGCAGGGGAGAAGGCGTGGGGCGGGGTGGCGGGAGGAGGGGACGCGGGAGGCGCCGGAGGGAGGGGTCGGGGGAGACGGAGGGTCAGTTTCTCCTCTTTCCCCCCCACCTCCCCGCGCTGCTCCCCTCTCCTGGGCGGCTTGGCTCTGCTCAGAGCCCGATCCTGCAAAACCCGGGCTGGGGGCGGGAGTGGAGCTGGAGTGCCCGCCCGCGCGAGTGTCAGGCCGACGTGGTCGGTCACCTGAAGTTCACGGAGGGTGGGGGAAGGGTTAAGGTTATGGTGTCTCGGGTTCTGTGTGAGCGTGTGTTTCCGCCGCAGACGGGCGAGCGCGATCGATCTCCCCCTCGTGAAATCTCCGCGGCGGTGCCCACGCGAGGGGGCCGCGGGGCTGCCGTGGCCCCGGCGGGCACGGAGGCACCCGGGCCGTGTCCGGAGTGGCGAGCAAGGGCACGCGCGGGCATTCCGCTCCGCAAACATTCCTCTTTTCTTCCCCCTTCCCGGTACGCAAGGAGTCGACGCACTGGGCTCGGGTTGAGCTTTTTTTTCCCCTTCCTTTAGGGAAAAAAAAAAATGCCCCCTTGCAGTCCTTTCTTCGCCTGCCCGCTAGAGGTTCTGAGGATAATATCACATATGTAATATATATGCACATAATATCACTCGCAGGCGGTTGTGTGTGCAGGAAAATTTTGTGCGAGGAGGAGAAGGCGGCGCAGTCGGGGCGGGCGAGGCGGGAGGCTCCGCGCTGCGATTCACAGAAAACTCGCAGCAGTTGGTGGAAGTGTGCGTGCACATGGCCGGTCCGGGCGCCCCTCTCCTCGGACGCGCGTGGGCAGGGAGGGGAGGCTGGTGTCCCGGGCGGGCGCCACCGCGGGAGGCTTGCCCTGCTCGCACAAAATGGGCTTCAGTGTTCTCTGCGAACTTGCCCTTAGATGGCAACTTTGGGAGCTGATGAGCTTATGAGCGAAACCGGGGCGGTTAGGTTACTTGGTCATATTCCTTTCTTTTCTTCTCCCCCTGCTTAAAAAAAATGTTGGCGGAGTTAGAGGGAGGGTGGGAGAGGAGAAGGGATTTATCAGTTTAGGCTGAGGTTGCTAGAACGCCGCCCCTCCCGTGGTAAACGGAGCAGCCGGGGCAGCTGCAGCCTGCCCTGCTGGTGACCTTGACCCTGACCTCCTGCGACTACCCTCAGTCTGAGAGGAAATTCAGGCTCCATTTTAGCTCGGGTGTCTGGTGGGCCTCTCCTGCGGGTTTCTGCCTGTTGATGAAGTTGTCTTTTGAGAGTGGGTTCCTTTCTCGTTCTCTTATTGAATACTGTTATCTTCTCACTTTAAAAAGAAATCACCTCTCTCTCTCTAGCAGTCACATTAAGCTACTTTTACCTAAGTCAGAAGCATTTTACTTTTGGAAGCACAGCAAACCGGTGTCGTCGTAACCCACCCCCCCCCCCTTTTCAGGGAAGCCTTAATTAATTTGTAAAGCGTTTCCACCACTTTTTGCATTGAATGGATTTTTTTTTTGGTGAATATGTTCTGCCTTTTCTAAGCTGGGGGGGGGGTGTTACACGTGTTTTATAAGCAATTTACATTTTGACTAGAGCAATTTCTGGGCAAATGATGTATTATGCAAGTCAGGCACAGTAACCCAGGTCTTGCTAAGAGCCCAGTGAGGATCCCAGAAACTTGAAAGTGATATAGAGACATAAGGCATACCGACTTGGGGAAGAGTGAATGTTAGACTAGTCCATCTAGACAGACAGAATGTCGCTGTCTGTCTCCGTCCTGGTTTTCAGTACTGAGCTGTTACTCGTGTGAGAAAAACGCCCCTTCTCTGGGAGAACTACGCTGTGTCAAGGTTAAAAGGCAGCTGAGTCTGGAGAGTCGGGGTGCCTGGTGGAAGTCATCTTGGAGTTTTAAGGAGTTATGTAGAGGCAGATCTAAAAGTTGGCCCTAAAAAAAAGTGATGTGTCTTGTAGTTGAGGCAAGGAGGTGACTAAATGAAGGAGCTGGAGAAATTTAAATTGCTTCTGAAGCCAAAGAGCACTTGAATAAAGGCAGAAGTTACCAAAGCCACTGTTGGTGTGTTGGTTTTAAAACTGAAAGCACCTGTAAGCATGTAAGAAATGTCACACGTGTGTGTGAGACACACACACATACACACGCTCTCCCACACAACACTTGTGCTGTTAAATGCTTTTCATTTCTGCCAGCACTCTTTACCTGAGTGCCCTCGCAATATGGCTGCCACATACAGATGTGTTCTGTGAGTGGAGTTCTTTCGTGTTGAACAACACTGTCCAGGAACAGTCTGGCCCCGCAAAGCCCACTGCCTTCCCACTGGACAGCGCAGACACTAGGGAACCTGGACGGTCCATCATAGAGTAGATTAGTCCTGGAAATCCAGACGAGCACTTGGTATTATCTGATACCAAGTCTGGGGTGAGCCTTGGCTCCTGGCATGGAGTACTAGCAATTCCCCAGGCTGGGCTCTGGCCTGCTAAGGTTTCCTAGTTCCTTCTGTTCAGCTAGACACCCCTGGGACTGTTCAGAACCAAATTAGCTTTGGAGATGGGCGAGCCTTTAACCTGACACTCCTAACCTTAGCCTTGAGTTTCTGGTTTAAAATTCTGTAGTCCTTTCCTTCTGGGCCTCAAAAGTAAGTGTGTGTGTGTGTGTGTGTGTGTGTGTGTGTGTGTGTGTGTTAGTTTATGTTACATGGGTCTCCTCATGCATACACAGAAAAAGTGGTATGTGTCCTATGGAGATGAAGTGTCTACATGTCACAGAGAAGGGCTGTACTAACTTCTGGAGGTACCACCCAGCCAAAATGTTAAGTCTACATTATATTTGAGGGTTAGGTTTAAAGATTATTATTCAAAATAAAGGCTTCTGTTTCGTTTCTTGGTTTAATGCAATAGTTTTCATTTGGGGATCTAAAATGTGACTCCACTGCTGTTGATGGTTTGTTCACAAAAGTTCTTTCATTAATAGAATTCAGTGCCAGCTCCAAAGGAAGGCCCAGAGGGCCTTCGAGCTGAGCCAGGCGCTCACCTCTATCAGAATCCCAAATAGTGTAACTTAAGAAGCTCTGGCCATCACGAAAGGAAGGGAGGGAAGCTGTGTGGCAGACTGGGACTTCCCAAGCATTATGTGTGGGATCCTGAAGCTAAGAGGGAGGACCAGGAAGGTCACTGTGGTTCAGTTATTGCATCTGTAGCCCCTTACCGGTGGCAACTGGCACTTTAAAATTTCCCCATCAGCCCCAGTTTACCCATACACACAGATGAGGTGAGACTCTGTCCTATTTACCGTGGGGATTTGCCTGATTCCTATTCCCTAGGGGGAGCATGAAGAAAAAGTTAATGAAACAGTTGTTTTATTATTCCAGTATTTTCACTGTTTACTCAGTTGTGGATCAAGATCAGTACAGGTTGCTGTGTTCTCCTTTAACGAACGCCGCTCTCTAGTAAAACTGGGAAGCAGAATGACTGGAAAGCAACTGGATCCTTTGTTTTTTTGCTTTTATGAGTCAGTTTCTCTCTGTCTCTCTGTGTGGCGTGTGGGGGGGCGTGGCAAAGGAAAGGAACTTAACTCGGCTTTTATTTCTTACTGATTTTTGCAGTGACCAGGCACTATGACCTGACTAACCCATGGGGAACTCT
This sequence comes from Microtus ochrogaster, assembly GCF_000317375.1. Taxonomy (NCBI): domain Eukaryota; kingdom Metazoa; phylum Chordata; class Mammalia; order Rodentia; family Cricetidae; genus Microtus; species Microtus ochrogaster. The sequence continues at coordinate 1,814,186 of NC_022011.1, forward strand.
TTCAGTCCGAAGTAGCAGAGTATTTTATAGCTCTTGTCAGACAGGTCTAATGACTCTGAGGAATCTAATGATTCTGGGGATCATTGCTATCTGTTTCCCCAAAGGAGCACCCATGCATCTCTAACACAGTAAGGAGACGATCACAGGCTTTCCCATTAAAATACAGAAGATTGCTCAAAAAAAAAAAATCACATTCCCTCAAATGCTTCAAAATAGTTTCTAATAAAAAAATTGATTTTTAATTTAGCTGTGCTGTCACCTCGCTCTCAAGATGGCACAGCTGGAGTGAGTTGAGAAGTCTCTCTCATAAGGCGTTAGGGTATCACACTGGAGAAGTCTAAATTGCACAGCTTTCTGCTCACCCGAGTGCCACTGCGCACTTTGTAGTTGAGAATCTTTGGATGGCCTCTGGTAGGGGGTTCTCAGGGAGCTGTGGACAATCTCTGCTTGGAGGGATGTGCAGAACGAGACATACATAGTTGTGTGCCCAAAGAGAGAGTATGCACTGGGATACCCAGGCAGGTTCCTGGGTTTAAACGTTGCTTATCAATTAGTAGCAACATGGATTTGGAGATAAAGCTAGATTAGAAGTATGTGGTGGTGGTGGTTGGGGTTGGCAAAGCAGTTTATTTAATAATCCCAATAGTCAGGGTTCAGATCATGCCTGGGCACGAAGTTTACGAAAGGGAAAAAGTTCTGTTATCCAATGCCCCTAATTCTGGCCACTCATGTGTAAATCGGAAGAGCATTTGTCCTCCGTGACTGGAATTACTGTAAAACAATGCCTTTGGTCGGATACTTTATTAAACAACACAACTTTTTTCATAGTTGTTTTGATTAAAAAGCTCAAAATCAGGGTGACCACAGATCTGGTGTTATGTGGTAAAGACTCCCGTCTCTTCTCCGACAGTGCTGCCTTCTGGTGTACTCAGTAGTGGAAGGGGTGACTAAGTGGCTGGGGGCCTCTTTTGTCACGGTTCTGCCCCTATGACCCAGCCGCCCTGGAAAGACCGTCCTTCTGACACTATCGTCCTGGGGTGAAGTTTCAATAAAGAAGTTGTTCGGAGAGTAGGATGCAGGGTCAGCCTATATATTGCCCACGGTCTGTTGGAAAGGATGGAGGTGCCCACCTTGCTGCACTGTGTGAGGCTTGCTTAGTGCTATGACTGGTGACCAAGGCCATCAGCAGGGGCTGAATGATGCCATCTTACTCTGAAGAAGTTAAAATATCCGTTAGTCGTCATTTGAAATCGCCCTGTCCTCTCCCTTTTTAAATCTCTGGCGGAATATTAGGATCCGAGAGTCAACAACAAACAGAGCATCCTGGTGCTGAGCTTGCTATTCCAAGTGATATATCAGTAATTTTCTATAATTTAATCAGACTGGTGGCAGACCAAGGTAATGAGAGTGTGACCTACAAAATGGGACTTTGGGGTATGTTAAAGGGTTCTAGCATGAGCGTTTATGCTGCTGAGGGCTCTTTTGGAAAGGAATAGAACTTGGGTTTTTATTTATTGGAAAGAAATTCAGACAGGGTCTACTTATGGTAAGAGGTGTGCGCGCGTGTGTGTGTGTGTGTGTCTGTATGTGTGTGTGTGTGTGTGTGTGTGTGTGTGTGTGTTTCTTTGACTTCATTACTTAATTTGGCCCTGGCAATATACCCATTAAAGTTCTATTTTGGGGGTTCAGCCTTGTGAATGCTGCTGCCCTCCCATCCACTCTTTCCTGCCTCCTCCTTTGGAAGGTGTAGCTTAGTAATTCATACCATCTAGGGCTAAGGGTAGGGAGCGCTCTATGGTTCAAGATAGCTGAGATGTCTTCTGTCATATTTTATAAGAAAATAATGCACAATGCACAGATGCTGGGAACAACTGAGAGTGTTTGATGGGCTAAGTTTCTAGCCGCTGTCTCCCTTCCGTTGGTGAGTTTGGTATTTCTACCCTCTGTCTGGAGATGTTGTGTTTATGATACTGGAGAACAGTGTATGAGGAGGAGCGGAAGTGGGGCCTGTCTGATGGCTCTTGTTGGGTAGACCTGATGCAGATGCAAGGGAACTTCAGAGATTGCAGTCAGACTTTACCTTGATGCTCATCATAAGCCACATGGGTGCATATTGCTGTTTATTTTCTAAACATCAACCTAATTGTACACACACACACACACACACACGCACACGCATGCACACACACTGTGGTGTGGCTAATTTATGAAGTGCACAGTGATACCTTTCCATAGCCTGAGGTCAGAATGAGACCGTTAGAGAGTCTGCTTTTCCAAATAGTGACCTAAGGTTATATTAAATCAAGGATGCAAGTGGCTTGATTCTGTATACCTAAAAAGGATATTTTCTTCAACTGTTCAGTGCCTTCTGATAGCAAAGACGGCCTTTGCCACCAAAGTTCTGCCTCTGTGGTTCTTACATGGTCAGGTCCTCTGCCTCTATTTTAAAGAAAAATCAAGGCATTGAAAGATGTCGCTCAGTTGTAGAGTGCTGGCCTAGGATGTGTGAGGACCTGGGTTCAGTTCCTAACACATCCCAGGAAGAGCAAACCCAGTCCATTTCTCTGTCAGTAAAGGAATAGATTTAGAGGCCTCTGAGCTTGTGAAACCAAGCCCCAGTAACTTCTGCCTTCTCCTTCTAATTTCTGTGCAGGTCAGAAAAGTGGCTAGACCCCTTAGAAGCAGGGTGTGAGGGAACAGAAGGTGAGAGCGAGAGGTGTGCCTTTCAGGGTGGATTGTTTTGAGTGCTCTGGAGAAGTTGGCCTTCAAAGGGGACTGAGGAAGGCCAGGAGAAAACACTTTTCCATGGTGGATCAGTAGTACTCAACTTCTCTGAGCCTTTGAAACAAGCTGCCGTGCTTATGGAGGGTGAGAGTTTTCTCAAGTTAAGGAGTCTGGGGGTGGGTTTTAAAAAGCTCTTGTTTTGTAATGAGAGAGAGCAAATATCCTCTGTGACTTTGGCCTCTTTTCCCTTCGCTGCACACTGTATGAGTAAAGTGAAAACAAAGGGCTCATGTGCTTTTGAAGTTCACGGGGTAGCGGTCAAGTGCACAGGCTCTCGTGCTGGGCTGTTCAGATCCCAGCTCTGCTACTGGCTAGCTGTGTGACCTTGGACAAATGACTTAACTTCTCTGTCATCAAGTTTCTTCAGCTTTAGCGGTAACAGTTCCCGTATCTTTAGAGTCATCATTAGGACTGTCTAAATACATATAAATATTATATATATATAAAGCCATGCCTAATTAGTGCCTGCTACATAGGAAGAATGAAGTCAGTAGAATATGCACAGAAGCACGTGAAACATGCTTGTATGTGTAGATTGTGATTAGCCAAAATTCCAATCTCGAAGTTCGTTTGGCAGTTTCTGTGTTTTTAATTTTTGTCCTGTTTTTTCATGGCTCTCATTAGTGGAGTGAGTAATAACAATATAATATGGTAAAGTTCATTTATGAGGCTATTATTGCGGGGCTGAACTAACACTTATTCTGCAGGCCAACAATATTATAATAGGGCTGTTGCTGGAGGAATGAGTTGCTTTGTGTATATGATTTGGCCAGAATCATATCTAAGTTGTGCAATAGCCATATGAATTATGACAGGATTTTACTGGAAGGTAAGGACAATGAATCCTCTTACAGTGACCTCCAGTGAAACTGAAGGAAGGAGAGGTGTTTAATGAAGGTTTGTTAGTCATTCGGTCAACAGGCAGTCTGCGGATTAGAATGACCGAGAGGAAACTGACACTGGGCTTTACAAATGTTGCATGGGTCACAGTTCAGAGTTGGCACAAATCAGAGACAGTGAGTTTCCTGTCTCTAATCACAGGGACCAGTCCAAGAGAGCATATCCCACGGATCTGAAAATCTTGAGGGGTGTGTGTCTGTTGCGTGATCGTTCATGCTACAGGCCACAGACAGGAGCCACTCTTGTGTGTTCTGACTCACACACCATGTCTAAAACTTCAGACAGCATTTTGGAAATTGGAGATTTTACATACACACACACACACACACACACACACACACACACACAGAGACATATATTTCCAGCTTCTTCTGAACACTTGGAAGTGCAGGCAGCTCCAGCCCACCTCCCCACATGGCAGCAATCTGTTGTAGTTAGTGGCGGCTGTCTCCTTCCCAGGGCATGTGCTCGTCAGTCTGCCACAGTTCCTGCCACTCGGCCACTGTGTCCCCATATGTAGGTACACCTGCGCACCTCCCCTGTCTCTTTCCTGGCCATCCCTGAAGGCAATTGGATTAGGAGCTGTTCTGCATTTGGAAGCATTTTCTGATCTTTTAATCATTTTCTGACAGCACCCTGTCAATGGTACTGCGAACCCTATTGTAGGTCGGATTTCAGGAAGCACCACCAGGTAGGGGTCCAGGTCCTGGCTATGCCGCACCTTACCTGGGACGGTAGCAAGTGGCTCTGCCTGGTTTTCTCACTTGCAAAATGGTTGAAGGCAGGTTCTAAGAGGGGGCTGCATGAGTTCATGTCCATAAAATTTTATATGTATGCCCAACATGTAGTGTGTATTCCGTAGTGGCTGGTGGCACTGGTACACCTGAGAGGTGGCCGCATTCCAGCTGAGGAGCCCTGGGATTTCTCACTTTGTGCTTGGATAATCATACTGCCTTTCCGTTTCTGATCACCGTTAGGCAGCTCAAATCTGCGGTTGTCCGTGAGCCTTGGGAGTCTAGAAGACACAGACACCCCCAGACTTAATTCACTTGGCTTGGAGGCAACCTTTGTAAAATTAAGTTCCCCAGACATCTAAATGAAGAGCCAGAGCTGAGGATTCCTGAATTAGCCAGGACAATCCCACTCTGGGATGATGTCATCTCAGCCACCAAGATATGAGGCTTTGAGTCCAGGCAAGTAAGTGACCATACTTCGTTAGTTCTTAAAAACCGGGACTTGATCAACTGGCTTTAGCTTGTCCAGGCTGGTAAACAAAGGCCCAAGGGAGAACCTGCGTTGGTTAGAAAACCGAGTTTGCGTCGTCCCTCACGTGTGTCCACCCCACCGCCAGAGCACAGCCTTCTCTCTCTCTTTCCACCAAGACTTCTGTGCTCTGTGGCCTTGGGAAAGTTATTTAACCGCTGTGCTGCTGAAGTGATTTCACCGTGTGAAGTGGCTAACACTGCTTTACCCTAACATCTTGTTTTTGTGGCTTTGGTTCCGAAAGCTGTTTCTCTGGTATCATTTGCCTGTGAAGCAGGTGGAGGGGAACAGCTTCTCACAGTTATTGGCAGAAAGGGAGAAACTGAGTCAGAGAGAGACAAGCAGCTCAAGGCTAGCTACATCAGGGCTGCCAGAGGCAGGGCCTGTGATAGGTCCCGAGTGGCTGAGGGCCACCAGGTCTCCCTGGGTCTTGCTTCACAGTAGCTCAGAGATCATGTCCTGTGTGTCTTCAGAACACTTGGATTTACATGATTCATGAAAGCGACCACTAATAGCGACCACTTCTTTCCTTGAAGATTCTAGATCTGGGCTTTTGACCTTAGTCAAACGGTGGCGTGCAGTGTGCATCAGGGACCTGATCTGACGCTCAGTGCTTGTGTGGCCTCTGGGGTGGGGTACACTTAGGCTTCTCCTCTGCCCTTGTTTGGTCTCCGCTCTGACCAGCAGGTCTCTTTAGAGCAGGAGCTGCGCTGTATGAGAGAAAGGACTGTTCTGAGATTCTATGCTCCAGAAAAGCCTCCTCTGGAAGACAGTGAACTTCAACTACGAACTTGTTGATTTGAATATGACCTTAGAAAGGGAGAGATCAAATTATAGTTACTTGGTTTCTGATGATTGTGGGAGGAGAAATTTCACAGTTCCACAGTAGTGTTTGGGTTTGGTTAGACTGCCTCATTATAGACGTGGTGCAGGTCTGTGAGTTGCCTGTCTCTGTCTTGAGACTCTGGCTGTGTGGTCTGGACTGAACTCACTATGCTCTCCTAGCCTTGACTCATGATCTCCTGGCCTCAACTTCCCTAGTGCTGGGATCATGCATGTGCCCACCATGTCAGTTTAAAGGTGGTTTAAGAATCCCATGGTCTCGATAAAGCTGGAACCAGAGAAATCTTTGACAAGATGATGACCTATTGAGCGACTAAATTGAGCCAATGAAAAGCAATTCAGCTCTGAATCAAGGTCTGGTATGTGTGAGAAGCTGCTTCAGCCCCCTCTGGAGGGGTTGTCCAAGGATGGCCAGTCATCTGGAGTAGGATAGGAAGAAGTGTGAACTTCTTATTAATAACTGTATTGACTTTTGGGGGGAGAGCTTGGGATCTTATGCACCGAACCCCATCCCTTTCAAGTCACGATGTTCAAGATTTATGTAATGCATATGAATGTTTTGCCCTCATATGTATGTGCACCATGTGAGTGCACAAAGGTCAACAGAAGGCCTCAGATGCACTGGCACTGGAATTACAAACGGTTGTGAGCCACCATGTGGGTGCTGGGAGTTGAACGCAGTCCTCTGCAAAAGCAACAAGTGTTCTGAACCACGGATCTATGTCTCTAGCCTCTTATATTGGCCTTTAATGAAAAAGTAACACATGCTTAATATAACTAATTAACTCTAGATACAAATGTTTAAGATGCATTAAGTCCCCTTCTTTCAACTTCCATCCCTGCTGCAGTTAAGAAATAGTATTTAAAATTCAGCATCTGTTTGAAATATGGATGCATTTGCATATGGTTGCCTCATGGAATTTCAGGGCCACACTCAAAACAAGGGTGCTCCATTACTCCTGTAAATGGATGGACTTATAGCTCCAGTATTGAACCCAGATTGAATGCTCTGATGTAAAAGTGAAATTGGTAAACTATTCACCAGAAGGAAGGCAGGAAGATTGTTGTAAACTCTTGAAGTCATCATCCGAAGAATTAATAATTGAACAATTGGGAGTGCTTTATCTGAAAGGGGGAGCGGATCAAAATCATCTTGCTATCTACAGCCAAAGGCATGGAGTTCTGTTGGCAATAAAGGGAATGACGTTCTAGGGCTGTCATCTGTGTTCCGTTGTCTATTCAGATGGCAACTGATGCTTTTCTTGTACATTCCTGCCTTCAGTCCCCCAGCAGAATGGAGGTGTTCGCATCAGGACTGGGGATATGTGGAGTTTAGCAAGTAGTTTGGGGGTGTACTTAGTCTTAAGAGCCTAGTGGAGACTGGGAGGGGGGGATGCTCTAGTTCAGCCTGAAAATTGTTTTCTTAAGCAAAGGAGTTGCCAAGCAGAAAAGGTCCCAGGACAAATTGGATGAAAGTTAGCGAGGAGGATAATTTTTATTTGATGAGACGAAAAGTGTTATTGAAGCTGGGTGGTGGTGGCATGTGCCTTTAATCCTAGCACTGGAGAGACAGCTAGCAGATATCTGAGTTCAAGGCCAGCCTGGTCTACAAAGAGAGTTCCAGGACAACCAGGGCTCCACAGAGGAACCCTGTCTCAAAAAACAAAACCAGAGGGCAGGGGAGATGAGGGAGAGAGGGAGGGAAGGAGGGAGGGAAGGAGGGAGGGAGAGAGAGAGAGAGAGAGAAAGAGAGAGAGAGAGGTATATTGAATACTAAAAACAAAACAAACAACAGAGCCCCCATTCCAATGGATGTGATGACATATACCTGTAATCCAGGGCTTGAGAGGCTGAGGCAAGAGAACTATAAGTTCAAGTTAGTCCATCAGTCAATCAATAAGCAAAAAAAACCAAAACCCTGCTCCCTCCCCTCAAAGCGCCAGCAACTCTCCAACATTGAGATAAATCCTGTGTGTATGGAGAAGTTCACTTAACCTGTCTGTCAGGGATGGATTTCTAGGGACTTCTGTTATTAAGTTTGGGGGCACAGTGGTAAGAAGTATTGAACTCTAAAACAACCTTGTTTTGCGAGAAAGAATTTTATAAAGGAAGCATTGCTCTGCTGACTTCCCTATTATCAGTGTAAAACTGGAACCCGTTCTCACCTTGGGGACACCTCTTTCAATAGCTGAACTGTTAGCTTTTTGGTGTTCCAAAGTACTGTGGCCGACACAAGGTATCACAGTGGAGCCAGGTGCTGGAGATCTCGTGGGAACTGCGTCCCCATGTTCTGTTGACTGCTTACATGGGCTTAAGCACAGAACTCTGAAAAGCACACCCCACCATAGTGTCTTTGTATGTAGTATGATACAATCAGCAGACACATACAAAGAGACATTCTAACAAGCATGGGACAGTATTCTGTGACTTTGTATGCAACAACATTCTGTAATGTTTGTGCAGAAGTTTGTGGGGACACAGCCTAAGAGGGACGGGTAAAAGATTCCTGCTCCTGGCATCAGAAGCGTCCACAAGGACATGGTGGATTTGGATGCTGAGGAGAGAGAACATTCCAAATAGAAGAAATAACAGCAGCCAAGAGAGGTTGAAAGGAACCCAGAATAATAAGAAGCCACTGAAAGGAGAAGTGTTCCTAAACCCGGAAAGATAGAAGGCCAGGCAAAGGTGGTTAGAGAGGAGGCTTCAAGTAGCTCAGAAATCAGTCATGGAGTGTGGTCTTCCCTGTGGTAAGATGGGGTGGAGGGTGTGGGTTCATGAAGGAGGTCACCTTTCAAAACAGAGAGGTCTCAGTTGAAAAAGCATAGGACGAATGGCTGTGGATCCACCATTATGATATCTAGGAAGAGAGAACCTTGCACTAGGAGGGCTTCTTGGGGCTCCCCTTCTTGCCCCCCTTTCACCTCTACCATAATTGGTCAGAAAGTTCTAGTTCAGGGGCTGTGAGGACAACTGGGTGGATAAAGTGCTTCTATTCAAGCATGAGGATACAGAGTTAAGATCCCCAGCACCCTCGGGAGAAGCTGGGGAGGTGAGGGGCCTGCCTACAATGCCAGCACTTGGGAGGTGGAGATAGACCTTCTGGGCACGCTGGTTAGCTACATCAGCCATACTGAAGCTCCAGCTTCAGCGAGAGACCCTGCCTCAGTAACCACAGTGAAAGGTAATAGAAGATGTTTTCAACTTCTGGCTTCTATGCGCTCATGCACGCATGTACCTGTAGATGTGTGCTGCACATGTGGGGAAAGAAAGGTCTAGTGCATTGCCTTTTACAAGAGAAGACGTGTCTAACTTACACATCTGCAGTGAAACACAGTGAAGAAAGGTCTAGTGCATTGCCTTTTACAAGAGAAGACGTGTCTAACTTACACATCTGCAGTGAAACACAGTGAAGAAAGGTCTAGTGCATTGCCTTTTACAAGAGAAGACGTGTCTAACTTACACATCTGCAGTGAAACACAGTGAAGAAAGGCTACCAGTAAAAGCAGTGTAATGAGTGAGACTGTCCGGGTATATCCTTCCCTGTTACCCCCACAACTCTTCATTTTTACCCCAATTTCAGTCAGTTGGTTCCTTTGCATTCTAACTCTCTTCGAAATTTATAAAGGTGGTAGTGTCAGGACGCTTGCCTCGTTCCGTGACTGCCTTGCTAAGACGTATCCATGTAGGTGGATGGAGCTGGGCCTCTTATTCTCAAGGCTCTAATAGGACACTGGAGAAACTCTGCAGGGGTGCTGCCATTGTTTCCACTTTCTGCAGTTAAGAACCTCCATAGAAGGGCTGGAGAGATGGCTCAGTGGTTAAGAGCACTGGCTGCTCTTCCAAAGGTCCTGAGTTCAATTCCCAGCAACCACATGGTGGCTCACAACCATCTGTAACAAGATCTGGCACCCTCCTCTGGCTTGTGGGCTTACATGGAGGCAGAATATTGTATACATAATAAATAAATAAAAATAAGTCTTTTAAAAAGAAGATCTTCCAAAAAAAAAAAAAAAACAAAACCCTCCATAGACCTGCATGTGATGTGCCTGTCATCCTGTCCCAGGTGCTTACACTGCCGAGACACTCCTCTCTCTCTCTCTCTCTCTCTCTCTCTCTCTCTCTCTCTCTCTCTCTCTCTCTCTCTTTCTCTCTCCCCTCCCTTTTCTTTTTTCCCTTGAAAGTTTTTTTCCCATATTCTCAGGATCTTTCTAAGCCCCCTGAAGTTAATGAAGGCTGCAAAGACCTTTTGTGTATTGCCATGTATTAAAGATTGAAACAGAGAAGTTAAATGTTTCTATTGCTAAAAATAATCAATTTAACCCAGCATATGTTAATTGTAAGTAGTTTATTTTTAATAAAAGCATGTATTTTTTTTCCAAAAGTGCTTGAGTGAAGTAAGCGATGTTTGTATGTTTCTGCACATCTCTAGTAGCTGGCTCCCTAGAGGACAGCGGATTAGTGTGTCTGTCGGTGTGTTTAATCTGTCGCACCGGTTAGGGAGGAAAGTCAGCCATCACACAGTTGCATTGTCACCTGTGCAGGTAACTGTGGGCCTTCTTTGAACCACACTGAGATCTTGAAGGTTATTTGCAGCGTTGAGTCCAAACATTGCAATGAACTTTTCATGTCTGCTACATTCAAATCTGCTGAGCTGTCTTGTGTTTTGACTGGATCATCGTGTATATAATGTCAGTATCGGACATTTGGGATGTATCAACTCCCTGCATTATCTAGAGCTATGAAATTTTGGTATGTCTTATTATAAATGTAAATAATGAAATTATTTACATCTGCAAGAATGTTGTCTGAAAAAGTCTTTAAGTAGGGTATTGGGAATCCGTCAAGTTCATAGTGTAGCAAACAAGCTTTCCAAAATTTTAATGTCGCTTGAAAGCATGAATCTTATCACTGGCTGAGAACACTGTCAGCCTTTCCTTGAAGTAGTCGCTTGACTTCATTCATTTCCAAGAAATAATCTGCCAGTGGCCCACATTTGAATGCCCGTGATTTGTCAGTTATCCTTTCAATTAAAAGTAATACACCATGAAAACAGTGCCTTGCTGGGCTCCTAGGCAAACAACCATACATGTTCTTTTCCCTAGCATAGCCTCAAACCGCAGCACCAGCAGAAAGAACTGTGACTGCGTACAATATTACATCACCTGTAACAAAAAACATATTTAGTCCAAGATTAGTTTTCAGTAAAATGAGTAGTTTTTACTGCTTTGTTGGACGTTCTTAAGTGAAACCAGCACAGGTTTTTGTTTGTTTGTTTATTATTTTTTTGATAGGGTCTCACTAAATGAACATACCTTTCTTCTGTAAATACAAGTGTAGTATTGTTGGTCTGTAAAGATGCTCTGCGTTATCCGGTGACTTCCTTGCTCCTCTGTTGAAGGTGAATGCCACTGATTACCACCTGTCCTGCTTAGTCTTTTGTCAACTTGAAGAACGCTAGAGTCATTTGAGACAGGGAAACTTGACTGAGAAAGTGGCCCTGTAGATTGACCTGTGGAACCTTTCCCTGATTCGTCAACCGTGGGAGATCCCAGCCTGTTGTGGGCTGTGTTGACTCTGGGAAGATGGTCCTGAGTGATAGAAAAGCTGGCTGAGCAAGCCAGGAGAAACAGTTAAGTAAACAGTGTCCCTCCGTGGCTTCTGCTTCCATTCCTGCCTTCAGATTCTTGCCTCGACTTCCCTCAATGAACTCTGACTCAGGATATGGAAGCCAAATAAGTCCTTTCCTCCCCAAGTTGGTTTTAGTCATAATAAACCCCAAGTAAGATGCTACCTGTCCAGCTCATCTACCTCAGTGGTTTCAGAGTTACATAGACGAGATAGAACACAGCTGGTTTTCCCTCCTTCTCTTCATTCCTGGGATGCTGTCCTCATAGTTCAGACACACCTCCCACCTCCCTGTCTCATCCATCTCGTTGCACTGGTCACCATTCGTATCGACTCTCCTAACGTAGCATCTCTTCACGTCGTCATGCACCCACCTCCGGCACTGCTGTCATGTATGCTCTTACTTTTCTCCCTGATAAGTTAGTAGCTTTCCCCTGTATGTTTTTATTTGGGCTCCATCTTCCCTTCCCCTATCTCAGGGTTTATAATCCACCCTTCATGCTGCTATCTCAGGTCGGCCCTGAGCTCTTTCAGGCCTCTGCATGAAAATGAAGTTTGACCGTCTAGACCCTAAAGATACTGTCTGAGCCCCTGTAGCTCTTCCTCTTTATGTACACCTTGTTTCATGTGTACTGAGTGATTGCTTCTGCAATCCCTACTTCATGCCCCATTCACCTTTTTATGTTCATATTCTTTTCTCCACTTAGAGAGTGGCGGGGTGGCCGCTTGGCTTGATAATGTTCTCCTTTGGCTTCAGAGAGCAGAGAGGCCCTTCTTGTTTTTCCCCTCCATGGTTACAGCCACTGGGCAGAATTAGGCAACTTTTTCCTGGTTCACTTCCTGTTGTGTGCTTATTATTGTCTTTAGTGAATGGACTTATGAACATGGATTAAGTGCTCATTTTTATGCATGTTTTTATACATGTAATAGTGCCTGCTCTATAGCAGGTGGGTGATAATAAATTAATAAAAGGAGGGGTTAAAAACCAGTTGCAAAGTCAAAGAGATAGAAAATAATGCATGGAATTGCTGAAAAAGAAAAAGGAAAAGAAAGGCAAGAGTGGGAGGGAGACGAGAGAAAGGAATGAAGAGGGAGGGAGGGAGGGAAGGAGGGAAAGAGAGAGTAAAGATTCTCAAGAGAGGGAGGGAGGGGAGGAGGGAAAGAGAGAGTAAAGATTCTCAAGAGAGGGAGGGAGGGAGGGA